>NC_057806.1:669122272-669297272 GCF_018294505.1 Triticum aestivum
TTCTGTGCAGGTGCTGATGTAGGCAGATCTATTCCTGACCGAGCTGACCAGCATGTGCGAGAGGAGCATGGAGAAGGGCTCTATGTGGGTCACCATGAAGCGATGTGAGAGACCCCCTACCCTTATAGCTGGTTCGTGTGGTGTGGGTTGTAGATTTGATGGGTTCAGCAACTCTGATGTGACGAGTTGTTTGATGTGCGCAGCGTCGATGAAGTGTCAGGCTAGGTTGAAGAAGATGGCGAGTAAGGGGGGGCCTATTGAGTACCGGTGTCTGGTCTACTCCACCGATGGCAAGAGGAACATCTCCACCTTGATATTATTCACTTTCTCTCTGCTGCTCGTTTGGCATTATGTCTGTTGGATGTGTTTTGCCTTGATTCTGTGCCTGATGGTAATCAGGTTGCCGTTATTTAGCCCCCTTGTGTGCTATGATTGTGAATTATAGATCAGACATTTGCATATTTCCTTCATGTATCTGCTGTATGAACTGAAACAACTCCAGTTGGCACACATGCTAAATAGAAGTTCTGTTGGTTGTTACTTCCAATTGAGGACTGTTTGTTGGTTTTGAGAAATTGATAGGTAGGTCGGTAAATATAATGGAAGAACTTATATTAGATTTTCGTTGGTTTCTGAAAGTGCAACTATCCCTAGGTGGTTTTGGTAATTCCTAACAACATATAGCTCATTGAGCTAATGCTATTCCAAGATTAATATTTCAGGAAAAGCTCAATGAATGGCATGGCATGGATGAGGAAAGCGGACCCCTCAAAATACTAAGGACAAAAAGATTGGCTCAAGCTCAAAGCTCAAGACTCTACATTTTATATTTTAGTGATCCAAGATCACATTGAGTCTATAGGAAAAGCCAATACTATCAAGGAGGGATGAGGTGTTGCTTGATGAGATTCTTGCTTCATAGTGCTTAGTGATATGCTCCAAAACCCTCAACTACCTTCCCACATCCACATATGACCTAAACCAAAAGTCAAACTCGGCCCCACCGATTTTTTCTATCCGGCGCCACCGAGTTTCAGATGTCATAGCCACTGCCACAAACCCTAGGCAAATTGGTCTCACCGATAGGGATTTCGGTCACACCGAGATGGGGTTGTAATCTCTCTGTTTCCCTTCGTAACGTTTCGGTCCTACCGAGATGAGCGATCGGTCCCACCGAGATTGCAATGTAAACTCTCTGTTTCACTTTTGTAACATTTCGGTCCCACCGAAATGAGCGATCGGTCCCACCGAATTTACCTGACCAACTCTCTGGTTAGCTTATTATCAAAATCGGTCCCACCGAGTTTGTGTAATCGGTCACACCGAGATTACGTTATGCCCTAACCCTAACCATATTGGTCCTACCGAGTTGCATCTCAGTCCCACCGAAAATCCTAATGGTTACTAGGTTTGCTAAATCGGTCCGACCGAGTTTCTTAATTCGGTCTCACCGAGATTGGTAAATTGTGTGTAACGGTTAGTTTTTGTGTGGAGGCTATATATACCCCTCCACCCACTCTTCATTCATGGAGAGAGCCATCAGAAAAAACCTACACTTCCAACCTATATTTTCTGAGAGAGAACCACCTACTCATGTGTTGAGGCCAAGATATTCCATTCCCACCATATGAATCTTGATCTCTAGCCTTCCCCAAGTTGCTTTCCACTAAAATCTTCTTTCCACCAAATCCATATCCTGTGAGAGAGAGTTGAGTGTTGGGGAGACTATCATTTGAAGCACAAGAGCAAGGAGTTCATCATCAACACACCATTTGTTACTTCTTGGAGAGTGGTGTCTCCTAGATTGGCTAGGTGTCACTTGGGATCCTCCGACAAAGATTGTGGAGTTGAACCAAGGAGTTTGTAAGGGCAAGGAGATCGCCTACTTCGTGAAGATCTACCGCTAGTGAGGCAAGTCCTTCGTGGGCGATGGCCATGATGGGATAGACAAGGTTGCTTCTTTGTGGACCCTTCGTGGGTGGAGCCCTCCGTGGACTCGCGCAACCGTTACCCTTCGTGGGTTGAAGTCTCCATCAACGTGGATGTACGATAGCACCACCTATCGGAACCACGACAAAAACATCCGTGTCTCCAATTGCGTTTGAATTCTCCAAACCCTTCCCTTTACATTCTTGCAAGTTGCATGCTTTTCTTTCCGCTGCTCTAGACTCTTTGCATGCTTGCTTGAATTGTGTTAAGATTGCTTGACTTGTGCTAAGATAGCTAAAATCTGCCAAAGACTAAAATTGGGAAAATGATAGATTTTTAATTGCTCAAGTAGTCTAATCACCCCCTCTAGACATACTTTCGATCCTACAGTTTCAGAATGTCTGTTTCATGGTATTTTCTGATAATGGAAGAACTTATATTAATCTGCTGGTTGTTGGCTTCTATGTACTCCCTCCTTAATTCAAAGCTGAGACACTTATTTTTGATCGGAGGGAGTACATGCTTGTAACAGCCTTGAACTAGTCATTTCAGAATTCAGATAGAAACTACCTTTTGGGGAGCCTTCTATTCAGTCATAGCCTTGACATGGTCGACCATTGACCTCTGTGTTTTTCAAGTACAAAATTGGCCATAGTTTTGTACATGACGTGTTTGGTGCATCTCTTTTCAGGTACGAGATGGCTCTGACCTTAATTGGTCTTGTCGGCATCGCCGTCATGGGGTAGAACCTTGCCCTCAACCTTCTCCCGCTCCCTTTTTGCTCAGCCGGTGGTGCACATCCCGCGCCAGTTCAAGGTGTCGGACTGGTTCCTGAACAAGAAAAAGGACTACAAGGACATGAGGTTCTCCTAGGTCGTCTCTAACGCCGTCGACATGAAGCTCAGGGATGACCTTGAGAGGCTCAAGAAGATCAGGTATAACCTCGCTGTTCCCTGTTCTTCCCCCCCCCCCTTACTATTGGTTGTTATATGACTATGTGTTAGATTCAACTACTGAAGATGCTTGCACTTCATATCAGGACTAGCAGTTTGTGTCTTGCCTGGTAGTATACAATTTAATTTGCTATTATTAGCTAGGGTTGTTGATAGACTTAATTTTCTGCTAGAAGTCAAATCTCCTAAACACAAGAATGCCTGAAATGTCAGGGTAGCAAGTACTAGCCCTGTGCTGCATTCAATGTACCATTCTGGTGTCTATGCATGTATGGGCTAGCTTTTTGTGTAGAATAGTGAGTTGATGCTTCTTTCTACAGAAATACAACATGTTTGCTCTATGGATGTTTATTTACCTGCAACTTCTGCCAGCTCTAACTTGATTATATAACAGCTCAATTTAGTCAATCTTTGGGTTGTTGATACACTATTGTGCAAGTTCTATGGTATGTGAGTTCCTTCTATTGCTGCAAGCATTAACACAATATGTCATGTGCAGGGAGCTCTGCATCCGAGTCTCGTCCATCCTCGGCAGCAAGGAGCTGTGCCAAGGGAGCAAGCAGCGCTGCTGGTTACTTGGGGCCAGATCGAGTAAGATGGCGCACCATGGCATGTGGCGGCCTATTTTGCTTCCAGGAGCAGTACTGTTTATTTGAAATGAGATGTACTCGTCTACTGCCAAGAAAAAATTGAATGATTGTCATGTACTTTCTATGATGTAGTGAGCTGTAGGAGTGAAATGAAATTTTATCTGCTGTTGTATGTGTTATTTTCCTGTTATGTGTTGTGTACATTTTACTTAAACATTAAATTCTCCAAAAAATGTTCTTACTGGACCTGATAGTGGCCACGACCCAGTTATACTTGTGTTATTAAGATGCCATGGCCCAAAATAACCTGGGCTGAAAAGCTATTCAGAAGTACTATAAGCAGGCCTCGACTCAAATAGAAAATAGAAACAAAAAGGAAACGAACTATGTGGAAAGGTAAAGGCCCAAGATAGAAAAGGCCCAAAAAAATAAAGGAAAAAACACAAATAGGCTGAATTAATTGTCTCGGCCCATGTAAAACACCGAATCGGACTAGGCTGAATCTTGTCAGTGACCTTTTCGATTGGTGGCAATTTTGCCACGTCAGATTGCCACGTCGGATCCGACGTGGCCTGGGCAGACAGCTAGTGACCAAAACAAAAGGTCATGGGTTCAATGACCTTCTGTTAAATGTCATTAATTTCAGTTTACGACCGCTAGATTTTGACCTTCTGTTTTTGGTCACAAAAAGGTCGCGAATGAAAAACTATGACCTTTGAGTGGCCAATAGTGAGGGTCACAAGTTGACATATTTCTTGTAGTGCCGGCGGCCGAGGAGTCATCCTTGGGTGCCACCCCGACGATCTCTGGAACCTCCCCCCAGTCTGGGAAGGTCCTTCAGGACACCACCTCGTCATCACCCTTGGCCGAGGTAGAGTGAGCGGGCGGCGGTGACATGCTAGCCATCTCCTTTGAATCTAGCGAACCCTTTGTAGAGGATCGCGGTGAGCTATCGCGGGCCAGACTGTGATGGTATAATTTAAACATATTAATATCACAAAATTGAAAGACCAGGCATTTGGATGTGCATAAGGTTTTTGGTACTTAGGAGGCAGCCCGAGACTTGGTGCGGGGCATTCGCTCCGGACTGCTAACAACATCCCACGCGGAGTTATCCGAAAGGGAGCCCTTCCCCCTCTTGGGCGCCTTCAGCTCCAAATTTGGGGAGGCCCCCCTTTTCTTTCTCCCCCTAGGGGGGAGTCGCTTTCTTCCTCCTCCTCCTCGTCGTCTTCGATGGCTGAAGAGTGAGTCTCGTCTTCGGACGTCACGTCCGAAGCACCTTTTCGGCGAAGGCCACTCCGGGCCCCCTTGGCCGTTTTCTTGGCCTTCTTCTCTGGCACATCATAAGGCGTCGGAAACAACATCTTTGTCAGAAGTGGGTGTCTTGGTCTTCGGGCAGCGGAGCCGGACAGTTAATCTGTCCCGCAATGTCCATCCAGGCCTAAAAAATTGATAGGAAGGCTTAGACTCCTTCTCAAAATATGCCAGTAAAGGCTATACCTTGAAAACATGAAAGAAATTAATGAATTAGCTTGGCATTTTAAACTAAGCCCGCGATCCTCGGTCGTAGGCGGTGGTGTCTCGCCGGCCTTGAAGAGCACTTTCCAAATGTCTGCGTGCGTTGTGCCGAATAGCTCTAGCAGCGTCTGGTGGTTGGCCGGATCGAACTCCCACAAATAGCAAGTCCGACGTTGGCACGAAAGGATCTGGCGAATGAGCATAATCTGGATCATGTTGACAAGTTTGATTATCTTGGTTATCATGTTCTGGACGCACGTCTAGAGCCCAGTTAGCTTGTTCGAAGAACCCCATGTTAGGCCCTTCTCTTGCCAGGAGGTGAGCCGCATCGGAACTCCAGATCGGAGTTCGGGGGCCGCCGCCCAGTTAGTGTCGCGCGGCTTGGTGATGTAGAACCACCCCGATTGCCACCCCATCACCGTCTCCACAAAGGAGCCTTCGGGCCATGTGACATTGGGCATCTTACCCACCATAGCGCCTCCGCACTCTGCTTGTTGGCCTCTCACTACCTTCGGCTTTACACTCAAGGTCTTCAGCCATAGGCCGAAGTGAGGTGGGATACGGAGAAAGGCCTCGCAAACGACTATAAATGCCAAGATGTTGAGGATAAAGTTGGGGGCTAGATCGTGGAAGTCCAGCCCGTAGTAAAACATCAGTCCGCGGACAAACGGGTGGAGAGGGAATCCCAGCCAGTGGACGAAATGTGTGAGAAACACAACTCTCTCATGGGGCTCTGGGGTAGGGACAGTCTGTCCCTTGGCCGGGAGACGGTGAATGATCTCCTTGGCCAGATATCCGGCCTCTCGGAGCTCCTTGATGTCTTTCTTCTTAATAGAGGAGGCCATCCACTTGCCTCCAGCTCTGGATCCAGACATGGTTGGAGTGCTTTCTCCGGTGGGAGAAGCTAGAGCTTGGGCATTGGAGCTCAAGAATGGATGGGCAGAGGAAGGAGAAGGCGTGGGTGAATGAGGACGAATCCTTATCTCCTTATAAAGGCTGCGGATGTCAAACACCTTTCTATTCACCTTAAAACTCGCCTATTCCCAAGGGCTGTGTGAACGACACGGTTGGGTTACCCACGCCCGTATTGATAAGAATCCCGTAATGAGGGGACACGATCTCTGCTTTGACAAGACGTGCATATGGCAACCGCGTCTCGAAACGTGGAGCGGCAGACGAAAAACGGTTCGAAATTATGACCGGACAGATGTGATGTCATGTTACAGAAAGTTGTCAGTAGATTGGACTCGTGTAAAATTATATTCTCTCTGCGGTTATGTGTGGTGTGTGTTACAGGTCCGGACATGTTCAATACATCCAAAGACTATTTTGGAGTTTGTAAGGAGGAACCCGCCTTGCAATGCCAAAGACAGGCCTACGCGCCGAATACCTTGCCATTAAAGTTAGGTTCAGGGGTTACTGAGGGAGTCCTGGACTAAGGGATCCTCGGGCGTCCGGCTTGTTAGCCATGGGCCGGACTGATGGGCTGCGGAGATACGAAGACCGAAGACTGCACCCGTGTCCAGATAGGACTCCCCTTGGTGTGGAAGGCAAGCTTGGCAACCAAATATGTAGATTCATTTCTTTGTAACCGACCTTGTGTAACCCTAGATCCTCCCGGTGTCTATATAAATCGGAGGACTTAGTCCGGAGGAGAGACATTACCATAACCATACAAGCTAAGCCCCTAGGGTTTAGCCATTAGGATCTTGTGGTAGATCAACTCTTGTAATACTCATATTCATCAAGATCAATCAAGCAGGACGTAGGGTATTACCTCCATAGAGAGGGCCCAAACCTGGGCAAAACATTGTGCCCCCTGTCTCCTGTTACCATCAACCTTAGACGCACAGTTCAGGACCCCCTACCCGAGATCCGCCGGTTTTGACACCGACAGAAGCCCCCGGATATTATGGGAGTATACATTTAAGGATGTGTACTTCATAAGTGTGCGGTCTAGCCGCACAAGAGCTATAAAGCTAAAGATAAAAATTTAAAGAGAGAGAATATTAAGAAAGGAGAAAAGGAAAATGAACAAGGAGTCCGGCTCTAGCTAGGCGTAGAATCTTCGGAGTCTGGCCATTCCACGGGTTCAACTCTAAGCGATTATCCAATGCATCACACAGACGATACGCACCTCAAGTGAGAACTTCATCTATAATGAACAGACCTTCCCACTTAGGCTTGAGTTTGTCCTTTTTCTTTTCTGGCAAGCATAGAATGAGTTCACCAACATTATAAGTCTTGGCCCGTACTTCTCTGCTTTGGTATCTGCGAGCTTGTTGTTGATAGAATGCGGAACGGACTTTTGCAACGGCGCGCTCCTTGTCGGTGTAAAAACTGGCGGATCTCAGGTAGGGGGCCCCGAACTGTGCATCTAGGATCGATGGTAACAGGAGACAGGGGACGCAATGTTTACCCAGGTTCAGGCCTTCTCTATGGAGGTAATACCCTACGTCCTGCTTGATTGGTATTGATGAATATGGGTGTTACAAGATTTGATCTACCACGAGATCATAATGGCTAAACCCTAGAAGCCTAGCCTGTATGACTATGGTAATGAATGTGTCCTTTCTGGACTATCCCCTCTGGTTTATATAGACACCGAGGGGATCTAGGGTTTACATAGAGTCGGTTACATAAAAAGGAATCTTCATAGTCGGTCGCCAAGCTTGCCTTCCACGCCAAGGAGAGTCCAATCCAGACGCAGGTATAGTCTTCGGCCTTCATGTCTTCACAACCCATCAGTCCGGCCCATGGATAATAGGCCGGACGCCCGAGGACCCCTTAGTCCAGGACTCCCTCAGTAGCCCCTGAACCTGGCTTCAATGACGAGCGGTCCGGCGCACAGATTATATTCGGCATTGCAAGGCGGGTTCCCCCTTCCGAACTCCCAGTTGATTGATAACCCACAAGTATAGGGGATCGCAACAGTTTTCGAGGGTAGAGTATTCAACCCAAATTTATTGATTCGACACAAAGGGAGCCAAAGAATATTCTCAAGTATTAGCAGCTGAGTTGTCAATTCAACCACACCTGGAAACTTAATATCTGCAACAAAGTATTTAGTAACAAAGTAATATGATAGTGGTGATAACAGTAACAAAAGGTAACAGTAGTAAAAGTAATGTTTTTGGTATTTTGTAGTGATGATAGCAATAGCAACGGGAAAGTAAATAAGCGAAGAACAATATATGGAAAGCTCGTAGTCAATGGATCAGTGATGGAGAATTATGCCGGATGCGGTTCATCATGTAACAGTCATAACCTAGGGTGACACAGAACTAGCTCCAGTTCATTGATATAATGTAGGCATGTATTCCGAATATAGTCATACGTGCTTATGGAAAAGAACTTGCATGACATCTTTTGTCCTACCCCCCCCTGTGGCAGCGGGGTCCTTATGGAAACTAAGGGATATTAAGGCCTCCTTTTAATAGAGAACCGGAACAAAGCATTAACACATAGTGAATACATGAACTCCTCAAACTACGGTCATCACCGGTAAGTATCCCGATTATTGTCACTTAGGGGTTAACGGATCATAACACATAATAGGTGACTATCGACTTGGAAGATAGGATCAAGAACACTCATATATTGATGAAAACATAATAGGTTCAGATCTGAAATCATGGCACTCGGGCCCTAGTGACAAGCATTAAGCATAGCAAAGTCATAGCAACATCAATCTCAGAACATAATGGACACTAGGGATCAAACCCTAACAAAACTAACTCGATTACATGATAGATCCCATCCAACCCATCACCGTCCAGCAAGCCTACGATGGAATTACTCATGCACGGCGGTGAGCATCATGAAATTGGGGATGGAGGATGGTTGATGATGACGATGGCGACGGATTCCCCTCTTCGGAGTGCCGAACGGACTCCAGATCAGCCCTCCCAAGAGGTTTTAGGGCTTGGCGGCGGCTTCGTATCGTAAAACGCGATGATTTATTCTCTCTGATTTTTTTTCTCCCTGAAACTCAATATATGGAGGTGGAGTTGGAGTCGGAGAGGCAACAGGGGGCCCACGAGGCAGGGGGCGCGCCCAAGGGGGCAGGCGCTCCCCCCACCCTCGTGGCAAGGTGGTGGGCCCCCTGGCCTTCATCTTTTGCAGGTATTTTCTTATTTTCTAAAAAGTGGCTCCATGAAGTTTCAGGTCATTCCAAGAACGTTTGCTCCTGCACATAAATAACACCATGGTAATTCTGCTGAACACAGCGTCAGTCTGGGTTAGTTCCATTCAAATCATGCAAGTTAGAGTCCAAAACAAGGGAAAAAGTGTTTGGAAAAGTAGATACGTTGGAGACGTATCAACTCCCCCAAGCTTAAACCTTTGCTTGTCCTTAAGCAATTCAATTGATAAACTGAAAGTGATAAAGAAAAACTTTTACAAACTCTATTTGCTCTTGTTGTTGTAAATATGTAAAGCCAGCATTCAAGTTTTCAGCAAAAATTATAACTAACCACATTCGCAATAACACATAGATCTCAAGTTTACTCATATCAATAGCATAATCAACTAGCGAGGCATAATAATAAATCTCGGATGACAACACTTTCTCAAAACAATCATAATATGATATAACAAGATGGTATCTCGCTAGCCCTTTCTAAGACCGCAAAACATAAATCCAGAGCACCTTTAAAGACCAAGGACTGACTAGACATTGTAATTCATGGTAAAAGAGATCCAGTCAAGTCATACTCAATGTAAACTAACAGTAATGAATGCAAATGACAGCAGTGCTCTCCAACTAGTTCTTTTTAATAAGAGGATGATGACTCAGCATAAAAGTAAATAGATAGGCCCTTCGTAGAGGGAAGAAGGGATTTGTAGAGGTGCCAGAGCTCGGTTTTGAAACAGAGGTGAATAATATTTTGAGCGGTATACTTTCATTGTCAACACAACAACCAAGAGATGGCAATATCTTCCATGCTACACACATTATAGGCGGTTCCCAAATAGAATGGTAAAGTTTATACTCCCCCTTCCACCACAAGCATCAACCCATGGCTTGCTTGAAACAACGAGTGCCTTCAACTAACAAGAGTCCCAGGGGGATTTTGTTTGCAATTATTTTGATTTAGTTTGCATAAAGCATGGGACTGGGCATCCCGGTGACCAGCCATTTATGTCGTGAGTGAGGAGCGGAGTCCACTCCTCTTGAGAATAACCCGCCTAACATGGAAGATACAGACAACCCTAGTTGATACATGAGCTATTCGAGCATACAAAACATGATAATTATTTGAAGGTTTAGAGTTTGGAACATACAAATTTACTTGGAACGGCAGGTAGATACCGTAGATAGGTAGGTATAGTGGACTCATGTGGAATAACTTTGGGGTTTAAGGGATTTGGATGCACAAGCAGTATTCCTGCTTAGTACAGGTGAAGGCTAGCAAAAGACTGGGAAGCGACCAGCTAGAGAGCAACAACAGTCATGAACATGCATTAAAATTAATCAACACCGAATGCAAGCATGAGTAGGATATAATCTACCATGAACATAAATATCGTGAAGGCTATGTTGATTTTGTTTCAACTACGTGCGTGAACATGTGCCAAGTCAAGTCACTTAAATCATTCAGAGGAGGATACCACCCTATCATACCACATCATAACCATTTCAATAGCATGTTGGCACGCAAGGTAAACCATTATAACTCATAGCTAATCAAGCATGGCACAAGAAACTATGATCTCTAATTGTCATTGCAAACATGTTTATTCATAATAGGCTGAATCAGGAATGATGAACTAATCATATTTACAAAAACAAAAGAGGTCGAGTTCATACCAAATTTTCTCATCTCAGTCAGTCCATCATATATCGTCATAATTGCCTTTCACTTGCACGACCGAACGATGTGAATGATGATAATAATAATAGCGCACGTGCATTGGACTAAACTAGAATCTGCAAGCATTCAATAAACAGGAGAAGACAAGGCAATATGGGCTCTTTTGTCAAATAAACAATAATGCATATAAGAGCCACTTCAACAATTTAATTATGGTCTTCTCCTATCGACCCCCAAAGAAAAGAAAAAAAATAAAACTATTTACACAGGAAAGCTCCCAACAAGCAAAAGAAGAACATGAAATCTTTTGGGTTTTCTTTTTAATTACTACTACAAGCATGGAAAGTAAATTAATTAAAAGCTACAACTATTTTTTTTGTTTTTCTTAAGGTTTATTAAACACACAAGAAGAAAGCATAAAAAGGAAAATAAACTAGCATGGATGATACAATGAAAAAGGATGAGCACCGACATCTAGCAATGAGTGTGTGAACATAAATGTAATGTCGGTGAGAAATACGTACTCCCGCAAGCTTAGGCTTTTGGCCTAAGTTGGTCTATGGCCACGGCTGGCCTGGCGGATATTCATAATAATAGCTGGGGTCGTACGGACAGCACGGTGTCTGTCAAAGATTAGTCTATACTGGAGAGGTGACTCCTTCCTCTCGACAATCTGGTGGTGAACCATAGCATTAAAATCTAGATAAGAAGGAGGTAATTCAATATCATCTTCGCGTATGGCTATACCAAGAAAATTAGCTATGCGGGTTGAATAAATTACTCCAAAGAAATCTCCATTAAGTCTATTAAGATGCAACCTACCTGCAACAATGGCTCCCAAATTATATGATTTGTCTCCTAACACAGCACTCCTAAGAATACTAAGATCGGGGACACACATGTGACATGCCTCATCTTTACCATTAATGCATGTACCTATGAAGAGAGCAAAATAATGTATAGCAGGAAAGTGAATGCTCCCTATGGTAGCTTGTGTAATATCTCTAGATTATCCCATAGTTATTCTAGCAAGAAAATCTCTAAATTCAGATTTGCAAGGATCCCTTATACTACCCCATTGTGGAAGTTTGCAAGCAGTGGTAAAATCCTGTAAGTCCAAAAGGTAAGATTTATCATAAAGGTCAAACAAGACAGTTGGAGAATTACGTGAAGTTGAAAATTCAAATCTCCTCACAAAGGTACTGGTGAGATAGTGATACTGGCTGCACTTCTCTTCCTCGAAGCTCACAAGATCAGCGTTACGCAAATATGCGTTAAATTCTTCCTTAATTCCTCCTCGATCCATAAAGTTCTCAGAAGGCCATTCACAAGGACGCACTGGAGCGTCTCTTGGTGGCTCCTCATCAGCATCACGCATTGCAAGCTTGGGTCCTTGCTTCCTTGAAGAACCACCTTGGAACATTTTCCTAAGCATATTTGTTCCTCTAAAAAATTCTGAAATTTTTTAGTAACTTCAAAATAAAAGTAAACCAAACTCAATAATATTGATAGCAACTACTCCTACAAGTGCCTAGGGCCTATATCATGCATCAAAACTACTTTTGACCATATAAATTTGACCTGCAATCTCAAGAACAGGGTCACCTAAGCAACACAAATTTTCAATGAATAAAGCACTACAACAAAAACTAATTGGACCAATGGAGGAGTCACATACCAAGGAACAATCTCCCCAAGCAGTTTTGTGAGAGGTGCTTTGAGCAAGGAGATCGAAAATGGTAGCAAGATGAGCTACAACTCGTGCTTGAGCTGGATATTCGTGTTTGTGGGAGGAAGATGAAGTGTGTGGGTGCAGGAATAAGTGGAGGAGGTCCACCATGGGCCCACGAGGCAGGGGGCGTGCCCTAGAGGGATGGGCGTGCCCTCCACCCTCGTGGCACAGTGGTTGTCCCCCCTGGTGTGTTCTTAGTTCCATAAATCCTCAAATATTCTAGAAAAAATCATATTTAAATTTCAGGGCATTTGGAGAACTTTTATTTTCGAGGTATTTTTATATTGCACGGATAATCAGAAAATAGACAAAAAAAATATTTATTTTTATTTTATTTAATATAAATAACAGAAAGTAAAAGTGGGGTACAGAAGGTTGTGCCTTCTAGTTTCATCCATCTCATGATCATCAGAAGGAATCCACTAACAAGGTTGATCAAGTCTTGTTAACGAACTCATTCCGAATAACATGGAACCAGAGAAATTTCGAATAACACCATGTTACCTCAACGGGGATATGCACATCCCCAATAATAAGAATAT
Organism: Triticum aestivum; assembly: GCF_018294505.1. NCBI lineage: Eukaryota > Viridiplantae > Streptophyta > Magnoliopsida > Poales > Poaceae > Triticum > Triticum aestivum. The sequence goes on from NC_057806.1 coordinate 669,135,353, forward strand.
CATATTTCTTCTTGACAGTAGAAGAGGAAATTCAAAACCTCCAAATATAATTGACGGAATGTTTCCAATAGAATTGATACTATGAACTTGAGGTTGTTTCCTCGGAAAGTGTACCGTATGCTCATTGCCATTAACATGAAAAGTGACATTGCCTTTAGTGCAATCAATAACAGCCCCTGCAGTATTCAAAAAGGGTCTTCCAAGAATAATAGACATACTATCGTCCTCGGGAATATCAAGAATAACAAAGTCCGTTAAAATAGTAACGTTTGGAACTACAACAGGCACATCCTCACATATACCGACAGGTATAGCAGTTGATTATCAGCCATTTGCAAAGATATTTCAGTAGGTGTCAACTTATTCAAATCAAGTCTATGATATAAAGAGAGAGGCATAACACTAACACCGGCTCCAAGATCACATAAAGCAGTTTTAACATAATTTCTTTTAATGGAGCATGGTATAGTTGGTACATCGGGATCTCCAAGTTTCTTTGGTATTCCACCCTTAAAAGTATAATTAGCAAGCATGGTGGAAATTTCAGCTTCCGGTATCTTTCTTTTATTTGTAATTATATCTTTCATGTACTTAGCATAAGGATTGGTTTTGAGCATATCAGTTAATCGTGTACGCAAAAAGATAGGTCTAATCATTTCAGCAAAGCGCTCAAAATCCTCATCATCCTTTTTCTTTGATGGTTTGGGAGGAAAAGGCATGGGTTTCTGAACCCATGGTTCTCTTTCTTTATCATGTTTCCTAGCAACAAAGTCTTTCTTATCATAACGTTGATTCTTTGATTGTGGGTTCAATTTCTATGTCATTATCATTACTAGGTTGAGAATAATTATGAACATTATCATTAACATTAGCACTAGTTTCAGGTTCATTACCAGATTGTGTTTCAGCATCAGAAATAGAAATATCATTTGGATTCTCAGGTGTTTCAACAATAGGATCACTAGAAGCATGCAAAGTTTTATCATTTTTCTTTTTCTTCTTTTTAGAAGAACTAGGTACATCTATATTATTTCTCTGGGAATCTTGCTCAATTCTCTTAGGATGGCCTTCAGGATACAAAGGTTCCTGAGTAATTCTACCAGTCCTAGTAGCCACTCTAACAGCATTATCATTATCTTTACTATTCAATTCATTGAGCAAATCATTTTGAGCCTTAAGTACTTGTTCTACTTGAGTGGTAGCCATAGAAGCATGTTTACTAATAAGTTTAAGTTCACCTTTAACATTAGCCATATAATAACCCAAGTGTTCAAGCATATTTGAATTGTATTTCAATTATCTACCAAAATAAGCATTAAAGTCTTCTTGCTTAGCCATAAATTTATCAAACTCATCTAAGCATGGGCTAGAAATCTTAGTAAATGGGATTACAGCTTTATCATATCTATAGAGAGAATTTACTTTTACTACATGTGTCGGGTTATCAAGACCATGTGTTTCTTCAATAGGTAAAGGATTAAGATTATATGTTTCTTCAACATGCGGTAAATTAAGACCATGTATTTCTTCAATAGGAGGTAAATTCTTAACATCTTCAGCTTTAATACCTTTTTCTTTCATAGATTTCTTTGCCTCTTGCATATCTTCAGGACTGAGAAATAGAATACCCCTCTTCTTCGGAGTTGGTTTAGGAATAGGCTCAGGAATTGGCTCCGGAGGTGTCCAATTATTTTCATTTGTCAACGTATTATTCAATAGAATTTCAGCTTCATCCGGTTTTCTTTCCCTGAAAACAGAACCAGCACAACTATCCAGGTAATCTCTGGAGGCATCGGTTAGTCCATTATAAAAGATATCAAGTATTTCATTTTTATGAAGAGGATGATCATGCAAAGCATTAAGTAATTGGAGAAGCCTCACCCAAGCTTGTGGGAGACTCTCTTCTTCAATTTGCACAAAATTATATATATCCCTTAAAGCATCTTGTTTCTTATGAGCGGGGAAATATTTAGCAGAGAAGTAATAAATCATATCCTGGGGACTACACAGATAACCAGGATCAAGAGAATTAAACCATATCTTAGCATCACCCTTTAATGAGAATGGAAATATTTTAAGGATCTAAAAGTAACGAGTTCTCTCATCTTTAGTGAACAGGGTGGCTATATCATTCAATTTAATAAGATGTGCCACAATAGTTTCAGATTCATAACCATGAAAAGGATTAGATTCAACCAAAGTAATTATGTCAGGATCAACAGAGAATTCATAATCCTTATCAGTAACAAAGATAGGTGAAGTAGCAAAAGTAGGATCAGGTTTCATTCTAGCATTTAAAGATTGCTTATTCCATTTAGCTAATAATCTTTTGAGTTCAGTTCTATTTTGGCACGCTAAAATAGCTAAAGAAGCTTCTTGATCAAAGACATAACCCTTAGGAATAACAAGTGATTCTTCATCATCACTTTCATCAGTATCATCAGATTCAATATTTTCAATCTCTCTAGCCCTAGCAAGTTGTTTATCGAGAAAATCACTAAGTGGCATAGGAGTATCAGGCATAGAGGTAGTTTCATCATAAGTATCATGCATAGCAGAAGTGGCATTATCAATAACATGTGACATATCAGAACGAAAAGCAGAAGCAGGTGTAGGTGTCGCAAACTTACTCATAACATAAGGTGAATCAAGTGCAGAGCTAGATGGCAGTTCCTTACCTCCCCTCGTAGTTGAGGGATAGATCTTGGTTTTTGGATCTCTCAAGTTCTTCATAAAGATAAGCAGATATATATCCCAAGTGACTCAAAGAATAGAGCTATGCTCCCCGGCAACGGCGTCGGAAAATAGTCTTGATAACCCACAAGTATAAGGGATCGCAACAGTTTTCGAGGGTAGAGTATTCAACCCAAATTTATTGATCTGACACAAGGGGAGCCAAAGAATATTCTCAAGTATTAGCAGCTGAGTTGTCAATTCAACCACACCTAGAAACTTAATATCTGCAGCAAAGTATTTAGTAGCAAAGTAATATGATAGTGGTGATAACGGTAACAAAAGGTAACAGTAGTAAAAGTAATGTTTTTGGTATTTTGTAGTGATGATAGCAATAGCAACGGGAAAGTAAATAAGCGAAGAACAATATATGGAAAGCTCGTAGGCAATGGATCAGTGATGGAGAATTATGCCGGATGCGGTTCATCATGTAACAGTCATAACCTAGGGTGACACAGAACTAGCTCCAGTTCATTGATATAATGTAGGCATGTATTCCGAATATAGTCATACGTGCTTATGGAAAAGAACATGCATGACATCTTTTGTCCTACCCTCCCGTGGCAGCGGGGTCCTTACGGAAACTAAGGGATATTAAAGCCTCCTTTTAATAGAGAACCGGAACAAACCATTAACACATAGTGAATACATTAACTCCTCAAACTACGGTCATCACCGGTAAGTATCCCGATTATTGTCACTTCGGGGTTAACGGATCATAACACATAATAGGTGACTATAGACTTGCAAGATAGGATCAAGAACACTCATATATTGATGTAAACATAATAGGTTCAGATCTGAAATCATGGCACTCAGGCCCTAGTGACAAGCATTAAGCATAGCAAAGTCATAGCAACATCAATCTCAGAACATAGTGGACACTAGGGATCAAACCCTAACAAAACTAACTCGATTACATGATAGATCCCATCCAACCCATCACCGTCCAGCAAGCCTACGATGGAATTACTCATGCGCGGCGGTGAGCATCATGAAATTGGTGATGGAGGATGGTTGATGATGACGATGGCGACGGATTCCCCTCTCCGGAGCCCCGAACGGACTGCAGATCAGCCCTCCCGAGAGGTTTTAGGGCTTGGCGGCCGCTCCGTATCGTAAAATGCGATGATTTCTTCTCTCTGATTTTTTTTCTCCCCGAAACTCAATATATGGAGGTGGAGTTGGAGTCGGAGAGGCAACAGGGGGCCCACGAGGCAGGGGGCGTGCCCTAGGGGGGCAGGCGCGCCTCCCACCCTCGTGGCAAGGTGGTGGGCCCCCTGGCCTTCATCTTTTGTAGGTATTTTTCTTATTTTCTGAAAAGTGGCTCCATGAAGTTTCAGGTCATTCCAAGAATGTTTGCTCCTGCACATAAATAACACCATGGTAATTCTGCTGAAAACAGCGTCAGTCCGGGTTAGTTCCATTCAAATCATGCAAGTTAGAGTCCAAAACAAGGGCAAAAGTGTTTGCAAAAGTAGATATGTTGGAGACATATCATTGATCTTCAGATGTAATGATTGTATCCGGACTTGTATGCACAACCGTAGAGGATATAATATTTCATGGGTTCAATCCACCGACCACTTTTTGGTAATATGACACCACGCCTACCCGGCCTTTTCCTGCGAACCGTTTTAGCCGGCCCGTCACCCCACGTGCCAGGACGTGGCTTTATTGGCGTATTTTATCCAAACGGAGATCGTGCCTCCTTTTTTAAGGGATTCCTGTCGACCCGAATGTGGGTAACCTAACCGTCGCTTGGGTACAACTCCTTGGAAACAAGCAAGTTTTTGAGGCCCGAGAGGAGACATTTGATATTTGCGGCCATTTTATAGGGGTACAGACCCATCTTTTTCTTCCACGCTTGCCTCTTCCTCAACTCCTGCTACCTCGAGCTCCAACTCCCGGGCTTCAGTCACCACCAGCCCCAATCATGTCTGGATCTAGCCATCATGGCCGGTAGGTAGCCTCTTCTGTCACGGAGGAAGACATTGCAAAGCTTCGGGCAGCGCGGTACCTGACCGCTGAAATCCATCATCGGCTTCCCGCCGAGGGGCAGGTCATTCCCACCCCCAGATCCGGCGAGAGGGTCGTGTTCGTGTCCCACTTCCTTCGTGGGTTGGGGTTTGCACTTAACCCCTTCGTCCGAGGACTCATGTATTATTACGCGCTAGACTTCCACGATTTGTCCCCGGACTCTATTCTTCTTATCTCGACGTTTATCGTCACGTGTGAAGCCCTCCTCCGAACTCCTCCACACTTCGGCTTGTGGCTCATGAACTTCGATGTGAAGCAGCAAGTGGTAGAGGGGGAGCAGGCCGAGTGCAGGGGCGCTGCAGTGAGCAATCTTGCTAGCGCCGTTTGGCTGAAAGGATCCTTCGCCAAATCTTCCGATCTGTGGCAACAAGGGTGATTCTATATCACCGAGCCCCGCAGCTCCAAGTGGGTGACTGCGCCCATATTTCGACCCAGCCCTCCAACTCAACTTGCATCGTGGATTAATAAGGGGCTAGATTGGGGATCAACGAATGATGTGCAAACTCTGCAAAGTCGCATCCGGAGCCTCATTGAGAGGGACATCGACATAGCCAACACCGTTCATATAATGCAAGTTCGTCGGACCCTGTCGTGCCAGCGACGGACTCTCCGCCTATGGGAGTTCAATCCAGAAGGACCGCAGACTCTTTAGAACTTCTTTGGCGCAATGCCCGAAGGAATGTGGAGATTAGTCTTCGGCAAACGAAGGCAATGGCCAGACACTGCTAGAAATGCCGGCCTAGACTGCAACCATCCGGACACCCCGGTAAGTACATGTTTACTGAATACCTGACAGTTAGATATCCAGTGGCAAGAAACCAACGGTGTCATCCTTTTTCAGGGCTGGATAAAGAAGGTGGAATTGATTAGGTGTCCGGCTCCCCTTCCCGAAGACTCAGCTACTCCTATGTTAACAAGGATGCTGGCCTTGGCGCCATTCCAGGCATCGACAGGGGAGGGCGAGAAGACCCAAGATGACCTTGGTTCTGGAGGTAAGTCGGACACTGAGTCCGGAGAAATTGACCTTTCCTCGCCCGAAGACGGAGGTGGGAAAGGACCTAGTGTTCCTTCTCCAAACAGGAGGAAAAGGACCGCCTCCGGAGATGGGGAGGGGCGGTCTTCCAAGAAGGGCAAGATGCCACCGTTGACCGGCTTGGGTTTGGAAGGTGATGCCGTTGAGCAGCTCCAACAAGGGGACACCCTTGGCCAAACCATAAGAAAATCCGGAGTACCTTGATAGCGTCCTGTTTCATTGTTGTTACCATAACGCATTCATGCATTTTTACAGGTCGGCACAGAGTTTTTCTGGGCGATCCTCTTCTTCGGGGAGTCTCCTTCCAGAGATGATGGAGAGCGAGACGCCTCCTCCAACCTCCTCGCCCAACAAGGCGAATGACTCTGAAGTGTCATCACGGAGGGTCCCTTTAGAACAGGGGACAGAAGAGGCGGTACACCAAGGTGGACCTCCGACCATCCGGGATTCCGGGGCTGATGGTAACAAGGGCCCCGGACTGTCCGGTTCACAGCTGTGACGCCCGGATAATTAGGCTACAGTAATCCCACGTTAACGATGCCACATCACCTCGGTTATTGTTGCTAATATCGCGTTAGCTCGAAACCGATTCGAATTCAAATTCAAAATCAAGCAAACAATAAAAGTTTTCAAATATTAAAACTAAAATGTTCAATAAATAGTATATAAATCAGAGGCTATGATAAAATTGTAAACAACATTATTGAAATTTGATAAGTGACTTAAACAACCTCAAACAGTGGCTAAAAAAATTATTTACTAACCTTTTTATTAATATAAAATAAATATGAAATGATAATTACCCCAAACTAGTTTTTGGTGGTAGGATATATTGTGGTGTGATTTGTGGGCCAGCTCTCATATTTTACAAAACTCATTTGGTGCCCAAACAATTAGCCAAAACAGAAAAGAAAAGAAATAAAAGAAAGTATAAATAAAAAGAAAGGCCTGGCCTTTACTGTGCCACCGGGCCTAAGTGCTACAGTGCACAAAGGCCCAGCCCACGTCGGCCTTCCACTTCCCTGGACAAGAGGGAAGGCAGAGCCATGGCCGTGGCCTCTGCTCGGCCGTCCATGCGCCCGATGTCGCCGTGGCGGCCATCCCCTGCGTCGTCGACGACCTACAAGGCTCCCTCGGCATAGTGGACGAACCCTAGCCCCCTCCTTTCTTCCCCCCTCGCACCCCTCACTCCCTCTCCCATGTTTGCCCGACGCCACCATCGCCGCCTACTTCGTCGCCTTCGTCAATGCCCACCGGACGCCGTCGTCGTCCTCGCAGCTAGTGACATCTCCGAGCATTGAGAGGATGTCGAGGAGATGCGCCACATCCTCCTCGTTGCCTACACGGAGCATCGCAACCGGGTTGCCTTGGAGCCTCGCCATCGTCCTCGCCTCCCCCCGACTGCGACGCCACGATCGACGCCTTGATCCGCCGCCCCCCAGAGCTTCCCCGGCCTCGTTGCCCCCTCCAGGACCTCCCACTGTGTCCCCGAGGGTCACCGCCGTCTGTTACTTCGACTGCCGCATCGCGTTGGAGCTCGGAGCCACCGCAGCGCCCACATCGTCGTCGTCTTCCTCCTCTGCTCCGACGAGGTTCGTCGTCGATTCCACCGCACCGAACCCTCCTCGAGCACACTTGAGCACATCTGTAGGAGCACTGTGAGCCTGCGCTTCTTTCCCATCTCCTCTGAGCTCGATCTCGAGCTCCTAGCTCGCCTCACCATCCTCGTCGTATCTCGTCACCGCCGTCCATGTCACCGCCGCGCCCACAGCCACCGCAGCCCATGCTCGAGCACATCATCATGCTCAGCATCGCCGTAGGAACCCGGAGCGACCATCCATTGGACCTACCGTGCCCAGCATAGCCATTCCCCATCGCGTCCGACTCCGGCGTCTGCCAACCTCGAAGTCGGTGCCGTCTACGACCGCCCCAGGGCCGGCCACCGCCATGGTTCGTTGCAGCTCCTCGCTCTCGACCGAACGCACCCCCCATGCGTCCTACCTTGCCCTGTAGTGCCATCTCCGACAAGGCCTATAGCTCGCCGCCACCTTAGCTCCTCGCCAGCACCGTTTCTGGCAGCTCTAGCTCCGGCCGGCCTCACCATGCGATGCGGCGCGCTCTCCCCGTTCGAACGCGCCCGCCCGCACCTATTTTGGCTGCCGGACAGTGAAACCAGGCGCACGGTCGCGCCCTCCGCTGCGGATTTGGTCGCGGGAGCTAGCTCCGGTGCCACCGCTGACCTGGCCGACCTGGGCCACCCCCCGAGTCACTGACCAGTGGGCCCGGGGCCCCCTTTTGACCAGTTGACTAACTCAACAGTGCTGACTGGGCTGGCCCAGTCACTGACATGTGGGCCCGTGCTAATTTAACTGATTTTGTAAATAAATAAAAGGTTATTTAAACTGTTAATTAACTAATTAGCTAATCAGTCTTTGACTAATGGGACCCACCCCCTATTTAATCCGTAACAAGTTAGTTAGTCCCTAATTACCTAATGTGAGACTGACTAGTGGGGCCCACTGGTCAGGTTTGACCTGGTCAGCTGGGCTCGACCTGCCGACGTCACACCTATGTCATGATGACATCATCATTTTCTATTCTGGATAATTCGAATTTAAATAAATAATTAAATTCTAGAAATTCTTTAAAACTTTGAAAATTCATATAAAATAAATCGTAACTCGGATGGAAAAACTTTGTACATGAAAGTTGCTCAGAACGACGAGACGAATTCGGATACGCACCCCGTGCGTCCGCCACACATCTCTAGCATAGCAAACACGCAACTTTCCCCTTCGATTCATCTGTCCAAAAAACGCAAAACACCATGGATATTTTCCCGGATGTTTCCCTCATTCATTGGTACCACGTCATACCGCGTTAGGGCACCCCTAGCACCGCTACTTGTCATGTCATGCATTGCTATGCATCTGTTTGCTTAATATTTATTGTTTCTTCCCCCTCTTCTCTCGCTAGACACCGAAACCGACGCCGCTGCTACCCAGTACTACTACGGTGTTGACGACCCCTCTCTCTTGCCAGAGCAACCAGGCAAGGCCCCCCTTTGATCACCAGATATCGCCTATTCTTCTCTCTACTGCTTGCATTAGAGTAGTGTAGCATGTTACTGCTTTCCGTTAATCCCATCCTAATGCATAGCCTGTCCTTGCTACTACTGTTGTTACCTTTACCTACAATCCTAATGCTTAGTATAGGATGCTAGTTTATCATTAGTGGCCCTACATTCTTGTCCGTCTGCCATGCTATACTAACGGGCCGTGACCACTCGGGAGGTGATCACGGGTATATACTATATACTTTATACATGATACATATGACGACTAAAGTCGGGTTGGCTCGAGGAGTACCCGCGGTTGATTCACAAATTTGGGGCTGGAAGGACATACTTTCCCGAGGGCCCTCTGTGTGGATCTTTGTGGCGAAGCGACATGGCGGGTTGAGACCACCTAGGAGAGAGGTGGGCCTGGCCCTGGTCGGCGTTCGTGATTATTTCAAGATAACACGTTTAACGAGATCTTGGTATTTGATCTGAGTCTAGCCACTGGCCTATATGCACTAACCATCTACGCGGGGACAATTATGGGCACTCGATGTCGTGGTATTAGTCGAAGCCTTCGCGACGTCAGCGACTGAGCGGCGCGCGCCGGATTGGACCATAAGCCTGCTCTTGTATTAAGGGGGCTAGTTCTGCTTCCGGCCGCGTACGCAACGTGTAGGTGTGCAATGGGCGATGGGCCCAGACCCCTGTGCCATAGGATTTAGACCGGCGTGCTGACCTCTCTGTTGTGCCTAGGTAGGGCCGCGACGTGTTGATCTTCCGAGGACGGGCATGACCCAGAAAAGTGTGTCCGGACAAAGGGGATCGAGTGTGTTGGGAAATGTGGTGCACCCCTGCAGGGAAGTTAAACTATTCGAATAGCCGTGATCTTCGATAACAGTACGACTTGGAGTTGTACCTTGACGTAATGACAACTTGAACCGGTTACTTAATAAAACACACCCTTTCAAGTGCCAGATACTACCCGGTGATCGCTCTCTAACAGGGCGACAAGGAGAGGATCGCCGGGTAGGAGTATGCTACACGATGTTACTTGGTGAACTTGCCTTCTGCTCTGTTGTACATGCTGCAAGATGGAGGTGGCCAGAAGCGTAGTCTTCGATAGGACTAGCTATCCCCCTCTTATTATGGTATTCTTCAGTTCAGTCCACATATACTACCCCCTTTCATTGATACCAATGCATATGTAGTGTAGCTTCTTGCTTGCGAGTACTTTGGATGAGTACTCACGGTTGCTTTGTTCCCCTTTTCCCCCCTTTCTATATTCGATTGTTGCGACCACATGTTGAAGTCCAGGAGCCAGACGCCACTGTCGATGATGACTGCTACTACTCGGGAGGTGCCTACTACTACGTGCAGGCCGCTGACGACGGCCAGGAGTATTTTAGGAGGATCCCAGGCAGGAGGCCTGCACCTCTTTCGATATGTATCCCAATTTGTGCTAGCCTTCTTAAGGCAAACTTGTTTAACTTTTGTCTGTACTCAGATATTGTTGCTTCTGCTGACTCGTCTATGATCGAGCTCTTGTATTCGAGCCCTCGAGGCCCCTGGCCTGTAATATGATGCTTGTATGACTTATTTTAATTGTAGAGTTGTGTTGTGATATCTTCCCGTGAGTCCCTGATCTTGATCGTACACGTTTGCGTGTATGATTAGTGTACGATTGAATCGGGGGCATCACAAGTTGGTATCAGAGCCGACTGCCTGTAGGAATCCCCCTTCCAAACTCCTTGACTGAAGTTGAGTCTAGTCATTAAAAAAAGTTTTTACTAACATGGTGTGCGGCTTACGGGACGACGTCGCCATTGGGTGGTATTAGGATCTTTTATTCCTCGTCTATACTCTGGGACTCTGATCTCTCTTCTATTCGGGTTAAATGATTTTGCTAACTCTAACATTAGGATCTCGTGATCACTTTCATCCGGAGAGCACCTTATTACCGATGATTGTCTACTGCACCAGAAGATTCCGAGGATACTCTATGATGTTCTCCCGAGACACTCGTACCCACCGCCTTTACAAATTCCCTACCACTGTTATATCCCTATTGATAACTGCATACACCTGCCATTCTTACATTCAATCCCATTGATCTTGTTATTACAAGATGCCCTGAACTGCTCTCCGTTGTTCCGAGAATCCTTTGAGCTTACTGCCTTGCAGTTCCTTGCCCCAGAAATACCCCTATAGATAATTCCTCGGACTTATCGAGTATCCACTCCTTCCCAGTTATTCTTGTGTTCCGCAAAAGACTTTAAAATATTATTTGATCTTTCGAAAATCCTCAACAGCCTGTTGTTCTTGGAATTCTTGCATACTTGCATTCTGGTTAATTCCATTGGTCTAGCTAATTACTTTAAAAACCTTTGTGATTATCATTCTGATCCTTTTGATTCAACATGTGTGTGAATGCACACCATCATCAGTTGTTCCCTGGAATTTATCCTTCCGACTCAGACGTCATTTTAAACATGAGCTGGATCTCGACCAATCAAATTTTGCCATCGATTGTACCTCTACGGCTATTCAACTTATCCATCCCTAATCAGAGCATTGCTTCTGATCCGTTGTCTTGGAATTGATAATTCCTTTGCATTTGAACTTTGAGTTAGTCAGTTGTTTCTATAAACTGATCTCCTTGCATTCCTTCTTCCTCTGGTTGAGTACTGATGCTCACATCAGATCCCTTGTGGACCACCAGATCCTTTGTTGGATTTTATCTGACAACGTCCTTCATATTCTATAAGCTTGTGAGCCTTTCCTCGGATACATAATGCCTTTGGTAAATTGTATCCTCTGCTTTCCCCAGCATGCTCTACTATCGAGCTGGTGTTATTTATTCCTGAAATTGTGGTATATGCTCCTAAGATGCCTCGATGGGTTGAACCTATGCCTTCCCCAAACTGTATGAACCCGAAAGTTTTCGCGAGTATACTCTTCTGTTGTTTCGCCAGATAAAAATTCTACACTACCGCCTCATCAAAAGGCAGAAGTAAAATGAAAGGTTATGCATTGGAGAAGTGGGAGTCGACCTTGAGCCTTTGCGTTCATGCCCATCGACCCGATGTGGAACTTATCATCGAAGCTTCTTGTAAATGATAATAATCCCCTTGTTATAAGTTCGTCTTTTATCTATGTTTGGTCCTTTGCAATCATGGTTCCGACCATATTTTCTCCTTAATACCATTTCTCGGACAAGTTGAAGTACTTATCTTGTGCAGATCATTGCACCTGTCCAACCATTACTTTGATCTACTGTCTAGTATTACACTATGATATCTTGATAATGTCATGGAACTGCATAACTTCTTATGGGTTCTTCATTAACTGTTATATCTCACCGATTCCAATTTTTCTGGGTTCTGGGTTGTCGTCAACCGAGAACACTGATATGTGAACCGATTCCGCATTTCCGGTTTGATAACCTTAATTAATTTTCGTTGCTTAGGAGTTTAATAATCCTTCAAGTCATTCCTAGCCTGATCGGCTATACCATTATTGGGCTAAAATTTAACTGTGCTACCTAGTTCTTCTTCATAGAGCACAAATTTCAATAGTAAGCTAATCTTACATCGATCTTCCTTGTCATATCATTTCTCCTTGAATAGCAAACTTGATTTCGAGTTTGTGTCATACCCATGGTTCTAATAACCTTTGGCTTCATCATTCAAATTTGATGTCATCGCCGATTGGTTACATCTTCATGAAATCTCTCAACAATTTTGTCGTGATCATCATCAACATTCTGAGCTCTTACATGATATCAATCGAATTCGTGTTGAGAAATACCATCCTTGCCCATTGATGATTTGTGTTTTGATCAACAACATTCTTGCCTTCCCTCCAACACAAACTTGTTTGTGTTTTATGTTATACCTGGAGATCCTTGCTATCCAGCAAATATTCTTCTTTACCTTGGAGTATTACCATCTTTTATGTCAAGAATGTCGTGAGAATTTCACCACCTCTTATGAATTCTTGGTACAAGTGATACTTCTTGCCATTTCCGTTCATTCCTTGGTCCCCATGTTGTTTCTAACCGGAAAACCGACAATTGAACTATGATGTGCGAATTCAAAAGTTCTAGCAACCCTATTGCTTTGAAGTTAATGGTCAACATTACATTCTTAGGCCATTGGTTATCGAAACACCATTCTAACATTGATCGTACTACCTAAGCCCATATATCGGGTGCACCTTTCAGCCAATGATTAATTGTGTATGTTTTTCCTCTAGCATACATCATTATATCATTTGATATGACAAATGTTATCTCCTTGTTCACATAAGTGTGGAAATCCATCTTTTGAAAATGTCAATGAATTTTTGCTGAGCCAATCAGCCACCTCCTCACCTCTCCTTGATTTAATGATGAACTCTTGTTTCGGAACTCGCTCCCATAGTTCATTTCCTGAGAATCTTACAATGTCATCCCGACAGTATGTGTTGCACCTTTCTACTCAGGTATCCTGAATCTGAGTTATCCTAACACCAATCAGATCTGAATCTCGGTCAGATATGATGGTTGGTACATATTTGCAAGAGTTATAACATTGGTCCTTATATATCAGTAAGGTGATGTCATCCTAGCACACCTGGCCGGAGGACCTATTGTTATCAGTTTCCTATTTAGCAAGGTTAACCATTCTTCCATGAGGAAACCGTAAGACTTATACTATATGTTGTTCCTGATGAATCCTTTGTGTATCCAAGTTCGATCGTTGCTTGAAGACCATGTCAGTGCTATCTCGAAGCATGTCTGTGGTACTTCGATTTTCAATAAGAACATTTGAAGCACAATGCTAAATTTTCTTATCAATTATTCAAACACCGTTGTATGGGTAATGTCATGAAATTTCTCTCCCCTTACCTAAAGAGTTTTCTACATTATATCATGTCATGGATATCATGCTCTGCTTGACCTTGGGAAGGATATACCCTTGAAATATGTGTTTAAAAACATTTTCCTTTCCATTGTTCTGTTTAATCTAATAATCATATCTTTCTTTCCATTGTTTGGTTTAACCTTTCTTGTGATCTATATGAGCTATCTAGTAATATTCTCCTGCTTATGTAAGCACCTCGGTGTACAATTCTATCAACAAGACCCGGTTACTATTGTTGATGACATTTCGATGGCCATCGATGAACGAGAACTTTGCCTATTGGTCTGCCTCGTTCAACGAGCAGGAAAATGATTCTCTTCGTCCCTCGCCCTTGGTACCGACGTTGTTGCCTACATAACTGACAGGCTACCCTCTGACATGCCTTGCTATCATGACCATGCAAGATGTCACCGCTCCTACTTTTAACCCACATGGTGGGCCCATAACCCACAGTTCCACAGGATTGAAACATGACTCTCCTGTTCAACCCTATTTCTAATGGTTATGCCTCACACTTGGCTTCGTATTTAATTCACGTGCCACCTTCCTAGTGCTCTATTCTGGTATCAGACGCAATACTTACTCTCGCTGCTCTTAACCCCTTTCTCACTCTGGTTTAGAATTTGAGCAACTATCTATCCGCTTGGAACCTCTTATTGTACCTTCGTACCTTACTCTTGATGTATTTTATATGTTCAAATCGAGAGATAATCTTATGCTCATTCATGGGTTAACCCCAGATTGTTTCCCTCCTAAACATTATGTAGTAGCCGAGCTGCCCCTTACCTATTCGTAAGTACGTTGGAGTTCCAGAAGAAAAGGACAACTTCACCATGATGACCTGAAGCGGAGAAATGAAGACATCAATGTAATGGATCGACCTCTTCGAGAAGAGCGACCAAGAGTGAGAAGGTCCGTTAGAATTTCGTAAGTAGACTTTGCCCCCCTTCTCTACCTCTTAAATCTCGGGACGAGATTTCTTGTAGTGGAGGAGAATTGTGACGCCCGGATAATTAGGCTACAGTAATCCCATGTTAACGATGCCACATCACCTCGGTTATTGTTTCTAATCTCGTGCTAGTTCGAAACTGATTTGAATTCAAATTCAAAATTGAGCAAACAATAAAAGTTTTCAAATATTAAAACTAAAATGTTCAATAAATAGTATATAAATCAGAGGCTATGATAAAATTGTAAACAACATTATTGAAATTTGATAAGTGACATAAACAACCTCAAACAGTGGCTGAAAACATTATTTACTAACTTTTTTATTAATATAAAATAAATATGAAATGATAATGACTCCAAACTAGTTTTTGGTGGTAAGATATATTGTGCTGTGATTTGTGGGCCAGCTCTCATATTTTACAAAACTCATTTGGTGCCCAAAGAATTAGCCAACAAAGAAAAGAAAAGAAATAAAAGAAAGTATAAATAAAAAGAAAGGCCTAGCCTTTACTATGCCACCGGGCCTAAGTGCTACAGTGCACAAAGGCCCAGCCCACGTCGGCCTTCAACTTCCCTGGACAAGAGGGAAGGCAGAGCCATGGCCATGGCCTCTGCTCGGCCATCCACGCGCCCGATGTCGCCGTGGCGGCCATCCCCTGCGTCATCGTCGACCTACAAGGCTGCCTCGGCATAGTGGACGAACCCTAGCCCCCTCCTTTCTTCCCCCCTCGCGCCCCTCACTCCCTCTCCCATGTTTGCCTGTCTTCCTCCTCTGCTCTGACGAGCTTCGCCGCCGATTCCGCCGCACCGAACCCTCCTTGAGCACACTTGAGCACATCTGCAGGAGCACCATGAGCCTGCGCTTCTTTCCCCTCTCCTCTGAGCTCGATCTCGAGCTCCTAGCTTGCCTCACCGTCATCGCCGTATCTTGTCACCGCCGTCCATGTCACCGCCGCGCGCACAGCTACCGCAACCCATGCTCGAGCACATCATCGTGCTCAGCATCGTCGTAGGAACCCGGAGTGAACATCTGTTGGACCTACCATGCCCAGCATAGCCGTTCCCCATCGCGTCCGACTCCGGCATCCGCCAACCTCGACGCCGGTGCCGTCTACGGCCGCCCCAGGGCCGGCCACCGCCATGGTTCGTTGCAGCTCCTCGCTCTCGACCGAACGCACCCCCACACGCGTCCTACCTTGCCCCGTAGCGCCGTCCCCGACGAGGCCCATAGCTCGCCGCCACCTTAGCTCCTCACCGGCGCTGTTTTCGACAGCTCTAGCTCCGTCTGGCCTCACCACGCGATGCGGCGCGCTCTCCCCGTTCGAATGCGCCCGCCCGCACCTATTTTGGCTGCCGGACGGTGAAACCCGGCGCAGATTTGGTCGCCGACGCTAGCTCCGACGCCATCGCTGACCTGGCCGACCGGGGCCACCCCCCGAGTCACTGACCAGTGGACCCGGGGCCCCCTTTTGACCAGTTGACTAAGTCAACTGTGCTGACTGGGCTAGCCCAGTCACTGACATGTGGGCCCCGCGCTAATTTAACTGATTTTGTAAATAAATAAAAGGTTATTTAAACTGTTAATTAACTAAATAGCTAATCAGTCTTTGACTAGTGGGACCCACCCTCTATTTAATCTGTGACAAGTTGGTTAGTCCCTAATTACCTAATGTGAGACTGACCAGTGGGGCCCACTGGTCAGGTTTGACCTGGTCAGCTGGGCTCGACCTGCTGACGTCACACCTATGTCATGATGACATCATCATTTTCTATTCTGGATAATTTGAATTTAAATAAATAATTAAATTCTAGAAATTCTTTAAAACTTTGAAAAATCATATAAAATAAACCGCAACTCGGATGGAAAAACTTTGTACATGAAAGTTGCTCAGAACAACGAGACGAATTCGGATACGCATCCTGTTCGTCCGCCACACATCTCTAGCATAGCGAACATGCAACTTTCCCCTGTGATTCATTTGTCCAAAAACGTGAAACACCAGGGATATTTTCCCGGATGTTTCCCTCGTTCACTGGTACCACCTCATACCGCGTTAGGGCACCCCTAGCACCGCTACTTGTCATGTCATGCATCGCTATGCATCTGTTTGCTTAATATTTATTGTTTCTTCCCCCTCTTCTCTCGCTAGACACCGAAACCAACGTCGCTGCTACCTAGTACAACTACGGTTTTGACGACCCCTCTCTCTTGCCAGAGCAACCATGCAAGCCCCCCTTTGATCACCAGATATCTCCTATTCTTCTCTCTACTGCTTGCATTAGAGTAGTGTAGCATGTTACTGCTTTCTGTTAATCCTATCCTGATGCATAGCCTGTCCTTGCTACTACTGTTGTTACCTTTACCTGCAATCCAAATGCTTCGTATAGGATGCTAGTTTATCATCAGTGGCCCTACATTCTTGTCCGTCTGCCATGCTATACTATCGGGCCGTGATCACTTTATACATGATAGATGTGATGACTAAAGTCGGGTTGGCTCGAGGAGTACCCGCGGTTGATTCACGAATTGGGGCTGGAAGGACATACTTTCCCGACGGCCCTCTATGTGGATCTTTATGGCGAAGCGACAGGGCCGGTTGAGACCACCTAGGAGAGAGGTGGGCCTGGCCCTGGTCGGCGTTCATGATTATTTCAAGATAACACGTTTAACGAGATCTTGGTATTTGATCTGAGTCTGGCCACTGGCCTATACGCACTAACCATCTATGCGGGGACAGTTATGGGCACTCGACGTCATGGTATCAGCCGAAGCCTTCGTGATGTCAGCGACTGAGCGGCACGCACCGGATTGGAAACATAAGCCTGCTCTTGTATTAAGGGGGCTAGTTCTGCTTCCAGCCGCGTATGCAACGTGCAGGTGTGCAATGGGCGATGGGCCTAGACCCCTGCGCCATAGGATTTAGACCGGCGTGCTGACCTCTCTGTTGTGCCTAGGTAGGGCTGCGACGTGTTGATCTTCTGAGGCCGGGCATGACCCAGAAAAGTGTGTCCAGACAAAGGGGATCGAGCATGTTGGGAAATGTGGTGCACCCCTGCAGGGAAGTTAAACTATTCGAATAGTCGTGATCTTCAGTAACAGGACGACTTGGAGTTGTACCTTGACCTTATGACAACTAGAACTCGTTACTTAATAAAACACACCCTTTCAAGTGCCAGATACTACCCGGTGATCACTCTCTAACAGGGCGACGAGGAGAGGATTGCCGGGTAGGATTATGCTACACGATGTTACTTGGTGAACTTGCCTTCTGCTCTCTTCTACATGCTGCAAGATGGAGGTGGCCAGAAGCGTAGTCTTTGATAGGACTAGCTATCCCCCTCTTATTCCGGCATTTTGCAGTTCAGTCCACATATACTACCCCCTTTCATTGATACCAATGCATATGTAGTGTAGCTCCTTGCTTGCGAGTACTTTGGATGAGTACTCACGGTTGCTTTGTTCCCCTTTTTCCCCTTTCTATATTTGATTGTTGCGAACAGATGTTGAAGTCCAGGAGCCAGACGCCACTGTCAATGACAACTGCTACTACTCGGGAGGTGCCTACTACTACCTGCAGGCCGCTGACGACGACCAGGAGTAGTTTAGGAGGATCCCAGGCAGGAGGCCTGCGCCTCTTTCGATATGTATCCCAATTTGTGCTAGCCTTCTTAAGGCAAACTTGTTTAACTTATGTCTGTACTCAGATATTGTTGCTTCCACTGACTCGTCTATGATCGAGCTCTTGTATTCGAGCCCTCAAGGCCCCTGGCTTTTAATATGATGCTTGTATGACTTATTTTATTTGTAGAGTTGTGTTGTGATATCTTCCCGTGAGTCCCTGATCTTGATCGTACATGTTTGCGTGTATGATTAGTGTACGATTGAATCGGGGGCATCACAACAGCCGACAACTATTTTGGAGATGGGCGAGCATATTCCTTCAAAGGATGATCGTGTTGTTGGAGCAATTTCCGGAAGCCCGAAGACTCTGGATATATTGCGAGACATGTTGCGGAAAGCATCTGTCTCGGGGGAACAACGTACCTTGATGGGTATAGTGATTGAGAAGATTTCGTCCGCGATGAGCGGATTAAATGAAGCCTTCATGAGCCTATTGAAGGGCTTCGAGGTTTATTGTTTTCAGCTATGTTTCATTTGCGAAGATACGCCTGTGTATACGTAGAAGCCCCTGATACTCGGGTTGGCTTCCACTAGGAAGCAAAACGGAGGATCGAAAAAGGATCGTTTGAGGACTAACCTGATAAACCTTGAACGTAGGTTGCTTCCCCTGTGGCCACCTCCTGGACTATGGAGATTGCCGATTTGAAGCGGAAGCTTGATGTGGCAGGGGATGATCTTGCTTTAATCAATATGCGTCTTGATGGGTCACAAGGTATGTATTCGGGGAAATCCACATACATTTTTGTGGTATAAGCGCGATGCTGAAATTTGGCTGTAGATGGTGTTGCCGCTGTTGAAGTTCTTTGAGCGGAGCTGGCCCGGGCCAAGGAGCAGGCCCGGCGTAGCAATGCTGCTGCCGAAAAGGGATCGGCTGAACTAGAAGCCGAACGAGCTGTACGGCGCCAAGAGGAGCAGAGGATATCCACAATGATGCTTGAGCTGGAGAATGCTACCGGCCGCTGTGAATTTCTAGAGAAGGAGAGTGTAGCCTTAATGGCTGACCTGGAGAAGGCCTTGCAAGAGGCAAGAGGAGCATGGTCGGAATGTAGAGCGGCCCATGAGGAGGTTCGACAGGCGAGGGATATTGCGGCTGCAAAACCTTTTCTGCTGCAAACTAAGTTCGGCGACCCGAACTATGTCCAGCTCAACCAAGTATGGAGTTCTCCGGATGAGTTCTTGGAATTGCCGGAGATTTCTGCCGATGCGGCCAGTATTACCAAGCGCGGGATGGATATGCAACAGAGAAGCTTTTTTGGTAGCCGTTTGGTGCATCAAAGCGCCCCTTGTTGCTTAATGAACAGATGTCCCAATGGGCTGAACTTCATAGGATGTCCGACGCTGCCATGAAGGACGTCATAGTCCAGCAGTGGCCAACCAAGCCTGTTCCAAACAGCTATTTCGGTTTAGTGCAAAGGCTTGTTGACGCGGTGTCGCGTATCGACGTTGTGAAGCGGTCAACGTGCATTGAGGGTGCAGAGATGGCTTTCGCCTGAGTCAAGACATTCTGGGGAAGATGAAAGCCATTGATGTTGCGACGAAGGGTCCACCCAAAGGCAAGGACCGTCCAGAACCGGAACATTATTTTGAGGACGTCCTAGAGGCTGCTCACTTTGTAGAGGGTCAGTGCTCGAAATACATAATGTTCGAGTGAAAATTGTAAAAGACAATTTTATAGTTAATCTATTTATGTTTTGCTTGAAAGCTTGAATTCCTCCTGTGCGGCCGTTTTGATATAGTCTGGAAGTTTTCTAGTCGTCGGCTTCAGCCCCCTCATAGGAAGTACGGGGGTGTTCAGAAAAGCATATAATCACTCTTTATCCAACGTCTTGGTCCATGAAGGAGGTGATAATGCGGCGAACCGGGCAATCAGATTATAAGGCATTAACACTTTGACTTAGCATAGGAGTTTTATGGTGGGGCTGCGACATAGCCCCTGGTATGTATGCGGCATATGGTGCCTTACATGTTTGATCTAAAAAAGATCCCTCATGTGACACGAAGAATCGCTAAAGATTCTGATAAGTCGTCAAGTGGTTGACCAGCTCATGCCGCATCATGACAGTCAGTTTTCGGCTTTCTCTACTGAGGTGCTCGTCCGGTTTAGACCAGGTCACAATCGCAATAGTTCTCCCTTTAATACCCTGGCTGATTGAGCGGAACGTAGGGTAGCAAGCAAAGGAGCCGGGTAACCCAAATATTGACCCAAGACAATGATTTGGAGCTGATGCATATAAGGACTAACTTGCGATGCCGAAGTATGTTATAGAGTTGTTCGGACTTTTACTGGCAGCTCATTTGTTCCCACGCCAAGCCCCTAGCAGATTAGGCCAAGGTATATATGTGAAATAACCGTAGGAGCCATGTTTGTCGGGAAAACCATATGGATGATTAGTTTAGGATATTGTTTACTGGTAACTGAGCGATATGCCAATGATTACTTATGATTATAAAAGCCACCCCCCCGGCTATTTGACATGCTCGGGGTTGGAGGCGGAGGAATAGGCATAGTACAGGCTCAAAAAATGGAGAGTGCGGTCTACAAAAAGATATTTTGGACCTCCTGTCGCACGTCTGCGCCGCCAGCCCTCAGTGGGGAATCCTTGATGGACATAGCACCTTAGGTGAGTGTACAGATCCGAACTCTGATAGAGCCAGTTTTCGATTTTTAAATCTTCGTCACCTATTTTTTTAAAGGATATCAAAAGAGGAAATAAAAAAGGAAAATAAATAATTATATATAGAAAAAGTTACTGGAGTGCTCGCAGGCTTGTCCGTATTGTGCTTCCGCCGATGCCCATGGTATCTTGAGTGCGTAATGATGTATGTGCGGTACAAACTTTGTAGGTGTACGGAGTTGGCGGCGGAAGCCGGGCTGCTATTTCCGTTCTAGGGGTAGTTGATCCTCGGGTGGAGACTGCTTTAGACCTCTGGTTTTTTGTTAGTGAACCTTTCTGTCATCCCTGTCGCTTGGCGGCTTCCTTCCCCTGTGTCCGGCATTGAGCTTGCCGGCCTGTTTAAAGACCCAGCAGTTTCTATTGGTATGATTAGCTGGTTTATCGGGGTGGCCATGAATCTGGCAGGGTCGGTCCAAAATCCTATCCAGGTTGGATGGTTCATCTTGATTCGCCTTGGATGGCTTCTTCCGCTGGCCGGGCTTGGGGTTGCTGAATCCGGCGTTGACCGACGTGTCGCCTGATCTTGCATTGTCATTGTGGCTGTTGTTTTTTGCTTCCCCGTGGCTTGCCGTTGGCGTATCGGATTTCAAAGGTGCCCTGGTTGCTGGCACTATTGCTTCTACGAGCGAGCCAGCTATCTTCTCCCACGCAAAAGCGAGTCATCAGAGCAGTGAGAGCTGTCATGGATTTAGGTCCTTCTTGGCCTAGGTGGCGTGCAAGCCATTCGTCCCGGACGCTGTGTCTGAAAGTCGCGAGGGCTTCTGCGTCCGGATAGTCGACGATTTGGTTCCTTTTGACTAAGAATTGGGTCCAAAGCTCCCTGGCTGATTCGTCGAGCTGTTGGACAATGTGACTTAGGTCATTGATACGTCCATTTTGCATCATGCTTTTATATCGATATTTATTGCATTATGGGCTATTATTACACATTATGTCACAATACTTATGCCTATTCTCTCTTATTTTACAAAGTTTACATAAAGAAGGAGAATGCCGGCAGCTGGGATTCTGGGCTGGAAAAGGAGCAAATATTAGAGACCTATTCTACACAGCTCCAAAAGTCCTGAAACTTCACGAAAGACGTTTTTAGAATATATAAAAAATACTGAGCGCAAGAAGTTCACCAGGGGGCCACACCCTGCCATGAGGGTGGGGGCGCGCCCTACCCCCTGGGCGCGCCCCCCTACTTCGTGGGCCCCCTGGTGGTCCTCCGATGGCCATCTTCTGCTATATGGAGTCTTTCGATGAGGAAAAAATCATAAGCCATCTCCTTGGATGAAACTCCGCCGCCACAAGGCGGAACCTTGGCGGATCCAATCTAGGGCTCCAGCAGAGCTGTTCTGCCGGGGAAACTTCCCTCCGGGAGGGGGAAATCATCGCCATCGTCATCACCAACGCTCCTCTCATAGGGAGAGGGCAATCTCCATCAACATCTTCACCAGCACCATCTCCTCTCAAAACCCTAGTTCATCTCTTGTATCCAATTCTTGTCTCCAAGTCCGGGATTGGTACTTGTGGGTTGCTAGTAGTGTTGATTACTCCTTGTAGTTGATGCTAGTTGGTTTATTTGTTGGAAGATCATATGTTCATATCCTATATGCATATTAATACCCCTATGATTATGAACATGAATATGCTTTGTGAGTAGTTATGTTTGTTCCTGAGGACATGTGAGAAGTCTTGCTATTAGTAGTCATGTGAATCTAGTATTCGTTCGATATTTTGATGAGATGTATGTTGTCTCTCCTCTAGTGGTGTTATGTGAACGTCGACTACATAACACTTCACCATTATTTGGTCCTAGAGGAAGGCATTGGGAAGTAATAAGTAGATGATGGGTTGCTAGAGTGACAGAAGCTTAAACCCTAGTTTATGCGTTGCTTCGTAAGGGGCTGATTCGGATCCATATGTTTCATGCTATGGTTAGGTTCACCTTAATACTTTTGTTGTAGTTGCGGATGCTTGCAATATAGGTTAATCATAAGTGGGATTCTTGTGCATGTAAGGACAGCACCCAAGCACCGGTCCACCCACATATCAGATTATCAAAGTACCGAGCACGAATCATATGACCGTGATGAAAACTAGCTTGACGATATTCCCATGTGTCCTCGGGAGTGCTTTTCTCTATATAAGAGTTCGTCCAGGCTTGTCCTTTTCTACAAAAAGGATTGGGCCACCTTGCTGCACTTTATTTACTTCTGTTACTTGTTTCTCGTTACAAATTATCCTATCACAAAACTATCTGTTACCACTTATTTCAGTACTTGCAGAGAATACATTGCTGGAAACCGCTTATCATTTCCTTCTTCTCCTCGTTGGGTTCGACACTATTACTTATCGAGAGGACTATGATAGATCCCCTATACTTGTGGGTCATCAAGACTCTTTTCTGGCGCCGTTGCCGGGGAGTGAAGCGCCTTTCGTAGGTGGAATTTGGTAAGGAAAATTTATATAGTGTGCTGAAATTTACCGTCACTTGTTACTATGGAAAGTAATCCTCTGAGGGGCTTGTTCAGGGTATCTTCACCCCGACCAGTAGAGCAAAGAGTTGCTCCTCAACCTACTGAACCTACTGAAAATGTAAATGAAAATGTCTGCTTTGAAATTCCTTCGGGTATGATAGAAAAATTGCTAGCTAATCCTTTTGCAGGAGACGGAACAACGCATCCTGATGAGCACCTAATATATGTGGATGAAGTTTTTGGATTGTTTAAGCTTGCAGGTGTATCCGGAGATGTTATTAAGAAGAAGGTCTTCCATTTATCTTTGAAGGAAGATGCATTGACATGGTATAGGCTATGTGATGATACGGGGTCATGGAACTACAAACGATTGAAATTGGAATTTCATCAGAAGTTTTATCTTATGCATCTTGTTCATCGTGATTGCAATTATACATATAATTTTTGGCCTCGCGAAGGAGAAAGCATCGCTCAAGCTTGGGGGAGGCTTAAATCAATGTTATATTCATGCCCCAATCATGATCTCTCAAGAGAGATGATTATTCAAAATTTATATGCTCGGCATTTTGATAACAATCGCACCATGCTCGATACTTCCGGTGCTGGCTCTTTTATGACGAAGACTATTGAATTCAAATGGGATTTATTGGAAATAATTAAACGCAACTCTGAAGATTGGGACCTCGACGAAGGTAAGGAGTCAGGTATGACACCTAAGTTTGATTGTGTTAAATCTTTTATGGATACCGATGTTTTCCGTAAATTTAGCACTAAGGAGTCAGGACTTGACTCTGAGATAGTAGCTTCTTTCTGTGAATCTTTTGTTACTTATGTTGATCTCCCCAAGGAGAAGTGGTTTAAATATCATCCTCCCATAGAAGTAAAAGTAGCTGCACCTATTAAAGTTGAAGAAAAGACTATCACTTATAATGATCCTATTGTTCCTACTTCTTATGTTGAGAAACCACCATTCCCTGTTAGGATAAAGGATCATGCTAAAACTTCAACTATGATTCGTAAAAGCAATATTAGAACATATACACCTCCTGAGCAAGTTAAAGTTGAACCTAATATTGCTATTGTTAAAGATCTCTTGGCTGATAATATTGATGGGCATGTTATTTATTTCTATGATGAAACTGCTAGAATTGCTAAACCTTGCGCTAAAGATAAACATAGACCAGTGGTAGGCATGCCCGTTTATTTTTGGTAAAATAGGAGATCATTGTTATCATGGCTTATGTGATATGGGTGCCAGTGCTAGTGAAATACCTGTTGACCTATATAGAGAAATTATGCATGATATTGCACCTGTTGAGTTAGAAGATATTGATGTCACAATTAAACTTGCCAATAGAGATACTATTTCACCAATGGGAATTGTTAGAGATGTTGAAGTCTTGTGTTGGAAAATTAAATATCCTGCTGATTTTCTTGTTCTTGGTTCCCCACAAGATAGCTTTTGTCCCATTATATTTGGTAGACCCTTGTTAAACACTGTTAATGCTAAGATAGATTGCAAACAGGATGTTGTTACTATCGGTTTAGATGATATGTCTCATGAATTTAATTTCTCTAAATTTAGTAGACAACACCGTGAAGAAGAATTACCTAGTAAGGATGAAATTATTGGTATTTCTTCTATTGTTGTACCTCCTAGTGATCCTTTAGAACAATATTTGCTAGACCATGAAAATGATATGTTATGAACGAAAGAAGGGAAATAAATGAAGTATTCTTTAAAAAGGAACCTATTTTGAAACACAATTTGCCTGTTGAAATCCTAGGGGATCCTCCTCCACCCAAGGGTGATCCCGTGTTTGAGCTTAAACCGTTGCCTGATACTCTTAAATATGCTTATCTTGATGAGAAAAAGATATATCCTATTATTATTAGTGCTAACTTTTCAGAGCATGAGGAAGAGAGATTATTGAAAACTCTGAAGAAGCACCGTGCTGCTATTGGGTATACTCTTGATGATCTTAAGGGCATTAGTCCCACTCTATGTCAACATAAAATAAATTTGGAAGAAGATGCTAAACCAGTTCGTGATCATCAACGGCGGCTGAATCCTAAAATGAAAGAAGTGGTAAGAAAGGAAATACTAAAGCTCCTTGAGGCAGGTATAATCCATCCCATTGTTGATAGTCAGTGGGTAAGTCATGTCCATTGTGTCCCTAAGAAGGGAGGTATTACTGTCGTTCCTAATGATAAACATGAATTGATTCCTCAATGAATTATTACAGGTTATAGGATGGTAATTGATTTCTGCAAATTAAATAAGGCCACCAAAAAGGATCATTGCCCCTTACCTTTTATCGATCAAATGCTAGAAAGATTATCCAAACATACACATTTTTGCTTTCTAGATGGTTATTCTGGTTTCTCTCAAATACCTGTGTCAACCAAGGATTAATCAAAGACTACTTTTACTTGCCCTTTTGGTACTTTTGCTTATAGACGTATGCCTTTTGGTTTATATAATGCACCTGCTACCTTTCAAAGATGCATGATGGCTATATTCTCTGACTTTTGTGAAAAGATTTGTGAGGTTTTCATGGACGATTTCTTCGTCTATGGATCTTCTTTTGATGATTGCTTGAGCAACGTTGATCGAGTTTTGCAGAGATGTGAAGAAACTAATCTTGTCTTGAATTGGGAAAAGTGCCACTTTATGGTTAATGAAGGTGTTGTCTTGGGGCATAAAGTTTCTGAAAGAGGTATTGAAGTTGATAAAGCCAAGGTTGATGCTATTGAAAAGATGCCATGCCCCAAGGACATCAAAGGTATAAGAAGTTTCCTTGGTCACGCCGAATTTTATAGGAGGTTCATTAAGGACTTCTCAAAAATTTCTCGGCCTCTGACTAATTTATTACAAAAAGATATACCATTTGTCTTTGATGATGATTGTGTAGAAGCATTTGAAATACTTAAGAAAGCATTTATCTCAGCACCTATTGTTCAGGCACCTGATTGGAATTTACCCTTTGAAACTATGTGTGATGCTAGTGATTATGCTGTAGGTGCTGTTCTAGGGCAAAGAGTTGATAATAAATTAAACACTATTCAATATGCTAGTAAAACCCTAGACAATGCTCAAAGAAATTATGCTACTACTGAAAAAGAATTCTTAGCAGTTGTATTTGCTTGTGATAAGTTCAGACCTTATATTGTTGATTCTAAAGTAACTATTCACACTGATCATGCTGCTATTAAATATCTTATAGAAAAGAAAGATGCTAAACCTAGACTTATTAGATGGGTTCTCTTGCTACAAGAATTTGATTTACATATTGTTGATAGAAAGGGAGCTGAGAACCCCGTTGCAGACAACTTGTCTAGGTTAGAAAATGTGCTTGATGACCCACTACCTATTGATGATAGCTTTCCTGATGAGCAATTAAATGTCATAAATGCTTCTCATACTGCCCCATGGTATGCTAATTATGCTAATTACATTGTTGCCAAATTCATACCAACTAGTTTCACGTACCAACAAAAGAAAAAGTTCTTCTATGATTTGAGACATTAATTTTGGGATGACCAACATCTTTGTAAAGAAGGAGTAGATGGTGTTATTAGACGTTGTGTACCTGAGCATGAACAGGAACAGATCCTACGCAAGTGTCACTCCGAAGCTAATGGAGGACACCATGCTGGAGATAGAACTGCACATAAGGTATTGCAATCTGGTTTTTATTGGCCTACTCTCTTCAAAGACGCCCGTAAGTTTGTCTTATCTTGTGATGAATGTCAAAGAATTGGTAATATTAGTAGACGTCAAGAAATGCCTATGAACTATTCACTCGTTATTGAACCATTTGATGTTTGGGGCTTTGACTATATGGGACCTTTTCCTGCCTCTAATGGTTATACACATATTTTAGTTGATGTTGATTACGTTACTAAGTGGGTAGAAGCTATTCCAACTAGTAGTGCTGGTCATAACACTTCTATTAAAATGCTTAAAGAAGTTATTTTTCCAAGGTTTGGAGTCCCTAGATATTTAATGAGTGATGGTGGTTCACATTTTATTCATGGTGCTTTCCGTAAAATACTTGCTAAGTATGATGTTAATCATAGAATTGCATCTCCTTATCACCCTCAGTCTAGTGGTCAAGTAGAACTGAGCAATAGAGATCTCAAATAAATTTTCCAAAAGACTGTCAATAGGTCTAGAAATAATTGGTCCAAGAAACTTGATGATGCATTATGGGCCTATAGAACTGCATATAAAAATCATATGGGTATGTTCCGTATAAAATGGTTTATGGAAAAGCATGTCACTTACCTCTCGAACTAGAACACAAGGCATATTGGGCTATTAAAGAGCTCAATTATGATTTTAAACTTGCCGGTGAGAAGAGGTTATTTGATATTAGCTCACTCGATGAATGGAGAGCCCAAGCCTACGAAAATGCCAAGTTGTTTAAAGAAAAAGTTAAAAGATGGCATGATAAAAGGATACAAAAGCGTGAGTTTAATGTAGGTGATTATGTATTGCTATACAACTCTCGTTTAAGATTTTTTGCAGGAAAACTTCTCTCTAAATGGGAAGGTCCTTACGTTATCGAGGAGGTCTATCGTTCCGGTGCCATAAAAATCAACAACTTCGAAGGCACAAATCCAAAGGTGGTGAACGGTCAAAGAATCAAACATTATATCTCAGGTAATCCCATAAATGTTGAAACCAATTTTATTGAAACCGTAACCCGGGAGGAATACATAAGGGACACTTTCCGGAACATTTCAAACTCCGAAAAGGAATAGGTATGTGGTACGGTAAGTAAACCGACTCCAAAACAGTTTTTAAGGCAATATTTCTCCGTTTTGGAATATTTAGAAAAATAGAAAAATAAGAAGCAGTCCGGGAAGGACACGAGGCCTCCACGAGGGTGGAGGGCGCGCCCTACCCTACTGGGCGCGCCCCCCTACCTCGTGGGCACCTCTTGCGCTTTCCGGACTCCGTTTTCTTACATGACACGTAATTTGGTCGGTAAAAATTCATTATATAATCTCCCAAAGGTTTTGACTCCCATATAACGCAAAAATCTCTTGTCTTTGTTTCGAGCTGTTTTTCTGACAGATCCAGGACGTCATGTCATCTTCAAGTGCCCCCAAGGACGAGTTCTTTGAGAAGGTCGTCAACCCCTACCTTGCGGAGGTGCTGCAACAACCTCAAACCATTGAGATGCGTGAGGAGTTGTCGCACATCCGCGATGTTGAGGGACCAAGGAAGACCGGAAGCACTGAGGCAAGGCTCGAGGCATTGGAGCAAGAAGTTTTCAAGTGTCAGGAGATGGTGGAGCGTGGACTCGATTCCAATCACATTATGATCACGGAGATCACCAACAACCACAAGCTGGACGCCAAGGACATTCGGGAGGCCATCTTCAAGCTTCATGAGAAAATCGAGCACCTCCAAGCCCAGATCTATGACTTGCAAAATCAAAACTGTGAGTACGAATATAGATTCAAGAGGATGAGTTTGGCTGCAGATTTGAGGTTTCAGGAGACTCGATCATCCTTCTATGATGGTGAGCCTATGCCTTGGAAGAAGGACGACAAGCCTACGTCATCAACAAAACCATCACCTTCTCCACCAACAAAGAAAAATTGAGTATCTGGTATGGGCCTCCCCTCGGCAACTGCCAAGCTTGGGGGAGTGCCCCGGTATCGTATCACCATCACTTTTATCTTTACCGTTTTTCTTAGTTCGATCCTTTTGGTAATATCTTGATCTAGTAGAATAAAAGTTTTTAGTATGATCTAGTTGTGAGTTTTGCTTTATGATCCTTCTATGTAATCGAGTCCATGAGCTATATATAATAAAGATTAGTGTTGAGTCAACGGTTTGATTATTTTGCCATGATCCTAAGTGAATAAAAGAAAAGAGAAAGAATAAAAGGGGAACAAAGAGATCATATGGATCTTATGGAGAGTAATGAGCTCACATAGAAAATTATGATGAATAAAAGTTGTTGAGAGTTGACAAACATGGTTTTGGTCATCATTGCAATTAATAGGAAGTAATAAAGAAAGAGAGGTCTTCACATATAAATATACTATCTTGGACATCTTTTAAGATTGTGAGTACTCATTAAAATATGTCATGCTAAAGAGTTTACGTTGGACAAGGAAGACAACGTAATGGGTTATGTTTTCTTACATCTGAGATAAATTATATTTTCATGGATCATCCAACATGGTTGAGCTTGCCTTTCCCCCTCATGCTAGCCAAATTCATCGCACCAAGTAGAGATACTACTTGTGCTTCCAGATACCCTTAAACTAGTTTTGCCATGAGAGCCCACCTATGGATTGAGTAAGATCCTCCAAGTAAGTTGTCATCGGTGCAAGCAATAAAAATTGCTCTCTAAATATGTATGACTTATTAGTGTGGGAGAAAATAAGCTTTATACGATCGTGTGATATGGAAGAAATAAAAGCGACAGACTGCATAATAAAGGTCCATATCACAAGTGGCAATATAAAGTGACGTTCTTTCGCATTAAGATTTTGTGCATCCAACCATAAAAGCGCATGACAACCTCTGCTTCCCTCTGTGAAGGGCCTGTCTTTTACTTTTATCTCCTACCTTGCATAAGAGTCATGGTGATCTTCACCCTTCCTTTTTACATTTTATCCTCTCGCAAGCACAGTATGTTGGAAAGATCTTGGTATATATAGCTAATTGGATGTGAGTTTTCATGAACTATTATTGTTGACATTACCCTTGAGGTAAAACGTTGGGAGGCAAAACTATAAGCCCCTATCTTTCTCTGTGTCCGATTAAAACTCCATACCCATAAGTATTGCGTGAGTGTCAGCAATTGTGAAAGACTATATGATAGTTGACTATGTAGACTTGCTGAAAAGCTCATATATTTACTCTTTCCTATGTTATGATAAATTGCAATTGCTCCAATGACAAAGATTATAGTTTGTTAGTTTTCAATGAAGTTTATGATTCATAGTTGAAATTGTGATTGAATTGTTACTCTAGCATAAGACATAATATGACAAGAATTATATAAGTTGTTGTTCTAAGAATGATCATGATGCCCTCATGTCCGTATTTAATTTTTATTGACACCTCTATCTCTAAACATGTGGACATATTTTTCGATTTCGGCTTTCGCTTGAGGACAAGCGAGGTCTAAGCTTGGGGAGTTGATGCGTCCATTTTACATCATGCTTTTATATCTATATTTGTTGCATTATGGGCTTTTACGACACATTATGTCACAATACTTATGCCTATTCTCTCTTATTTTACAAGGTTTACATAAAGAGGGTGAATGCCGGCAGCTGGGATTCTAGGCTGGAAAAGGAGCAAATATTAGAGACCTATTCTGCACAGCTCCAAAAGTCCTGAAACTTCACGGAAGACGTTTTCAGAATATGTAAAAAATACTGAGTGCAAGAAGTTCACCAG
Source organism: Triticum aestivum (assembly GCF_018294505.1). Taxonomy (NCBI): domain Eukaryota; kingdom Viridiplantae; phylum Streptophyta; class Magnoliopsida; order Poales; family Poaceae; genus Triticum; species Triticum aestivum. The sequence continues at coordinate 669,166,335 of NC_057806.1, forward strand.
GGGGGCCACACCCTGTCCACGAGGGTGGGTGGCGTGCCCTAACCCCTGGGCGCGCCCCTACCTCGTGGGCCCCCTGGTGGCCCTCCGATGGCCACCTTCTGCTATATGGAGTCTTTCGATGAGGAAAAAATCATAAGCCATCTCCTCGGACGAAACTCCGCCGCCACGAGGCGGAACCTTGGCGGATCCAATCTAGGGCTCCGGTAGAGCTGTTCTGCCGGGGAAACTTCCCTCCGGGAGGGGGAAATCATTGCCATCGTCATCACCAACGCTCCTCTCATCGGGAGAGGGCAATCTCCATCAACATCTTCACTAGCACCATCTCCTCTCAAAACCTAGTTCATCTCTTGTATCCAATTCTTGTCTCCAAGTCTGGGATTGGTCCCTATGGGTTGCTAGTAGTGTTGATTACTCCTTGTAGTTGACGCTAGTTGGTTTATTTGGTGGAATATCATATGTTCAGATCCTATATGCATATTAATACCCCTCTTATTATGAACATGAATATGCTTTGTGAGTAGTTACGTTTGTTCCTAAGGGCATGGGAGAAGTCTTGCTATTAGAAGTCATGTGAATTTTGTATTCGTTCGATATTTTGATGAGATGTATGTTGTCTCTCCTCTAGTGGTGTTATATGAACGTCGACTACATAACAATTCACCATTATTTGGGCCTAGAGGAAGGCATTGGGAAGTAATAAGTAGATGATGGGTTGCTAGAGTGACAGAAGCTTAAACCCTAGTTTATGCATTGCTTCGTAAGGGGCTGATTTGGATCCATATGTTTCATGCTATGGTTAGGTTCACCTTAATACTTTTTTTGTAGTTGTGGATGCTTGCAATAGAGGTTAATCATAAGTGGGATGCTTGTCCAAGTAAGGACAACACCCAAGCACCGGTCCACCCACATAGCAGATTATCAAAGTACCGACCGCGAATCATATGACCATGATGAAAACTAGCTTGACGATATTCCCATGTGTCCTTGGGAGCACTTTTTTCTATATAAGAGTTCGTCCAGGCTTGTCCTTTGCTACAAAAAGGATTGGGCCACCTTGCTGCACTTTATTTATTTTTGTTACTTGTTGCTCGTTACAAATTATCCTATCACAAAACTATCTGTTACCACTTATTTCAGTACTTGCAGAAAATACCTTGCTGGAAACCGCTTATCATTTCCTTCTGCTCCTCATTGGGTTCGACACTCTTACTTATCAAAAGGACTATGATAGATCCCCTATACTTGTGGGTCATCAATCATCGGCATCCGGTGGCCGGACATGTGTTCCTCGGAAGTTATCGAGGAAGGCCTCTTCCAAGTCCTTCCAGCTGCCTATGGAATTTTTAGGAAGGTTGTTTAACCAGTACGGAGCTGGTCCTTTTAGTTTTAGTGGGAGGTATTTAATGGCATGGAGGTCGTCTCCACGGGCCATATGGATGTGGAGGATGAAATCTTCTATCCATACTGCGGGATCGGTTGTCCCGTCGTATGATTCAATACTGACGGGTTTGAATCCTTCGGTGTCGGAGTAATGGGCCACTGGTAGGCCAACCCAAGTTCATAACCTTTCAAGACATCGGGGCAGGCTGCGCCCCTCAAGACCCCAGGGCGAAGAGCCGTCTCCTGAGGAGTCGACAGCAGGGCGGCCGACTGCCCGCTCACCTCCGAGTTCCAGGGACGACTTCCAGAGAAGCCGGCTTTGGGGAGTCGGCTGGCGACTCCAGCAAACCCATGACCTCATCAAAGGGGACGGGGCAGAGGCGTGGCTACAGTGAAGCCCACTCCCGCCCCTTACCAAGGGCAGGCATGGCCACAACACGCCATACCCGGGAAGATCTCTGTGTGGCATGGCACTGTTGCCCGGCCGGCCCTGACATCAGCACCACAGTACCAAGTCCTGCACCCACGACGGCTTGTCTGTACGACCTGGAGGCAGCGGGGCCCACCAGTCAGCGAGACCTCGGGAGACGGCGGGAGAACCGCCAGTCGGACCCGTCGGGAGTCGGCCAGAGGGAGTCGGCCGAGCCCTCCCCCGGGCCCACGCGCCATTAATCTAGATGAGATGGGGAGTGGCCACAGTGATCGCCCGCCAGGCGGCGGGGCTGTTGCCACGACCCCATGACCAAGCCTGCGTTATTAGAAGCACGACTATAGTAATCAGCGGCCGGCAAGACCCGCCCACGGCGGACGCGGCCTGTCGGCTCCGTACCAGACCAGTCGGCGGGGCCCACTAGTCGACAGGCCCCAGCAGTCGGCGGAGAAGTCGAAGGTCGGAGGCACTGACGGTGGGGCCCGCGCCCAGTCGAGTTACCATTGTACCCCTGGGGGGTAGGCCTATATAAACCCCCCAAGGCACCCATGCAATGGGTTGGATCCCGGTAGTTCTAGACCATACCAGATAGAAGGAGAGAGCTAGCCTTGCCCTCTTCTGCGACCAGAAACAGCTCAAGGAGCAACCATGTAAACACTTGGCCATAGTGATCATGCGGAGACCCCGCAGAGCAGCAGTAGGGGTATTATCTCCCCGGAGAGCCCCGAAGCTGGGAAAGATTCGCTGGCGTGCATGTCTACGCCTCATCCCGTTTCCAGGAACCGGCGACTTTCTACTCGCCCCCACCATGATAAGCCATCTGTTGGCATATGTCGCACCAAACCCCTGACATTTGGCGCCCACCGTGGGGCCTGGTGCACCGCCGTCCGGAGATCTGTTCTGGACGGGAACCCTTTTCCTCCCTAGCGAGCGCAGCCAGCCATGCATGCTAGGCGAAGTTTGAATCGACGTGCTGTGTGGCGTTGAGATCGCCTACGCAGCCAGCTCCTCGGCCGAACTTGTCGGCGAGGTCCGCCTCTCCGACGAACCTGCGTCCGATGCAGGCGCGGGCGGCCCCTAAAACCTCCTCGCGGGCCTCCTCGATCAACTCCACGTTTCCGACGAGCCTGCCATAGACTTGGAGTCTGTAGGCTCCACCGACCCGATGCTGGTCGACTCTGACACCGCGTCGATCGACGTGTTCCCCACCAATGTGGTGGTCTACGACGAACCTCTCCCCCACGCAGAGAGGAACGGAAGCACCGTCACTAAGGTGCTAGTCATCAGTCATGACGAGTTCCCTGGCGGAGGAGCGCCCGACTCACTCGGCACAGCGCTGCAAGACCTGACTACGCCCGTTCCCGAAGATGCTGACGCGGAGACGTTAGAAGCGCGCCGCCTTCAGCTCGTTGAAGGCGCGAAGAAGCTGGCCAGCATGAGACGCTTGTTAGAAGCTTACCAGCGGGAGATGGATCGCGCCGTTGGCGGCTCGCTGGCCCCAGCAGGGCCCAGCCGCCTTGGCGCGGTCTAGCAGCGCGGCGTAGCCATCGCCAGCTTGTTTGGGGTTAGCCGCCCCGTGTATACTACACTAGCGGAGAACATCCGAGCCGCCTAGGCAGCGGCGGATGAGCTGGACAATTTCGAGGGCGAAGAACGCCACCTCATGATGGAGCGAGTCCAGTGGCTCCTCGACGCGGCCGCCGCACTGAACGAGGCCGACTGCCGCATAGAGGCGCCACAACGGCCAAACGATGACCCGCACCAAGATCAAGGCGCGACGTCTCGGACGCCGACTGGCAGCGCCCGAGGAAGAAAGGACAAGGAGCCGGCTGTCAGCCACAGTCGGACTCACATTACCATAGAGCGCGACCGAGATGGCCGCCCGAGAGCAGTGGAACGACGGGACGACTGTCCGCCTCCCCCTTCCCGCAAGGAGAGGCGAGTCTCCCCACCGCCTGTTGACCATCTGACTCTCGGTGTCCGCCTTGGCCGCCGAGAGGGAGTTGGAGAGAATGACGCCCGCCACTGGATCGACCGACTTCACCGGTCCCTGGCGCAGGAAGAAGAAGACGAGCTGGGTCCGCCTTGTTTCGGGCCCCGCATCCGGGACGAGCCCTTTCCCAGAGGGTTCACGCTCCCAAGAGACACGCCCAAGTATACCGGCTCCGTGAAGCCGGAAGACTGGCTAGTTGACTATTCCACGGCTATCAGCATAGCAAACGGCAACAAGCGTCTCGCCATAAAATACGTTCCGCTCATGCTCCAGGGCATGGCCTGGACATGGCTGAATAGCCTAAAGCCCCGCAGCATCAACAGGTGGGTCGACTTCACTGAACCATTCATCCGCAACTTCACCAGCACGTACAAGCGTCCTCCCAAGCCTCGTTAGCTCTCCTTGTGCGTGCAAGGTCCTGACGAGTCGACTCGCGACTACCTCACACGTTGGGCTGAGCTCCGGAATTCCTACGAGGGCGTGCACGAGGTGCAGTCCATCGAGTACTTCACAGCCGGGTGCCAAGAAGGCACCATCCTCAAGCACAAGCTCCTCTGCGACGAGCCAGAAACCCTCGACGAGCTGTTGATCATAGCGGACAAGTACGCCACAGCCGACTCCTCCATGAAGGCGGAAATTCAAATCAGCACGACTGGCAAAGTAGCTCCTCAGGCTCCAAGAACTCCGGCGGTAGACACCGGCCGGCGACAACAGCAGGGCGACAACAAGCGCAAGGCCCCGCAGCCGGCTTCCGGCAGCCGGCAGGTCGCGACCGTTGAAGCCCAGCAACCGGAAGAGGAAGGGAGGACACTGCGCGGGCTGGCACCCGCCTGGCGCCCCCGGTCGTCATGGCTTGCGTCACGGGCACCTCGTGAGGTACCCCGCCTTGATCTCTCCGCCTTCTCGTGAGCCAGCCTGACGAGGCCGCGCCTAAGGAAGCTCCGCATCGTCCGTCCCGCGAGGCTTGGCCCCTCGCGAGGGTCTTGGGTTTGTGTTGGTGAAGATGGGCCGTGCTGGGCCCCCCTTTGAGCCACGCCGCAGGCCGCAGGCAGGCAAGTCTGGGGACCCCCGTTCCCAGAATGCCGACAGTAGCCCCCGGGCCCAAGGCGCGCCCGGACTTGGCCGTGCTGGGAGGCGGAAGGGCAAGAGCGAAGCGCCGCGGGCCCTAATAGCCTGCGGCCTTGGGCGCCGCGTGGCGGTTGATTGGACGTGGGCGGCACTGTTCCCCCACGCCCTCCTTATTTTGCTCCATGCTAGGCGGACTCATAGTCGTACACAGCCGTTCCCCTATTTGGTTGCTCGAGCGCCATCTATCCTTCCTCCGCTCGAACTCTGGTTTCTATTTTCAACTCAATCTTGAACCTTCCCCCCCTTCCCATCGCCATGGCTCCGACGAAGAAGGGAAGAGGGGAGAAACCCGTGTTTCCGCCTTGCCCGCTGCCGTTGGCGGCCCCCGCCGAGGGCTTGGGCAAGGTCAGCTTGGCTCTGGCCACCATCTTCAATGAATGCGGGAGGACGACGGCCTGGCCCGTGTCCCACTTCTCCATCGGCAGGATAGCCACCGAGGTCCCGTATTTTGCCGACGCCCTGTGGGCGGGTCTGGTTCCTCCCTTTTCTGATTTCTTCAATCCCGTGCTCTTCCATTATCAGATCCACATGATGCATCTGGGTCATGAATCCATCACTGTCCTTTCGGTCTTCGCCTTTGTTTGCGAGGCTATGATGGGCATCCTTCCTTCGGTTGCCTTGTTGCGCCACTTCTTCTCGCTGCGCCTTGTTGACCCTACCCAATGCTGGGCGTGTGTGAGCTTCGTTGCCGCGCCTGAGATGGCGGCCTCTGGGATTGACTTTAAGCTCCCTCCGCCCGCGGCTGGGTTCCGCGAGCGGTGGCTGTATGTGGATGTTGGGGTGCCCAGCCCCTGCTGTCGTACCCAACTTCGCCTGCTGTCCCCAATTCGGGCTAGGGCTAGGAGACGCTTGAGAGCCCCCGGCTCGTCTTCGTCTGGCACCGCTTCGCGTTCTTGAGGTCGCTTCGCGCGACAGCGCCCAAGGTGGTGAAGGAGTTCCTGCTACGCCGCGTCGCTCCTCTCCAGCGCCACTCCTGCCGTATGTGGGCCTTCAGCGGGCGCGATGATCGTATGAGGCTCCAGGAAGAGGACCTGACGCCTGAAGTGCTGAGGGGGGCGCTCTTGACCCTGACGGGGGACCCCAACCCTGGCAGTATCCAGCAGGGAGGGGCCTTGCTGTACCTCTGCCAGAGCAGGGGCAATTTTGTGAGGCAGATGCCTAGCTTCGATGAGTGGGGGCCGCGCCCCGCAGGCCTTCAGGGGCCTCGTGAGAACCCAGTGGTGGTGACTGCCCTTCCAGTCGGCCCAGGCGACTCTTCCTCAAGTGGCGAGTAGGGAGGCTCGAGGTGCCAGAGGCCGAGGGGGCTCCCGGCGGGGTGACAGCACCGGGTGAGGCTCGTGAGGAAGCAGTTATCAGTGCCCGTGCCGCCGAGGCTGAGGGTGACAAGCAATTGCCCTCTGCGCCTACGACCGAGGCCACTGAGGCTCCTGCGGCTTCTCTTGGCGAGGCGATTGGCGGCGCACGCCAGGCAGGCGCCCCTGACGCAGATCGCCTTGACGCTCCATCTTCGTCGCAGGTTGATGCCTGCGCCCGACTCTTAGGCCGCTTCCGAGTGGACTTTCAGGCCCTTCGAAAGAGAAGGGAGGCCCTGGGCGACGATTACCCTTGTCGCCTGCTGAAGCGTAGGAAGTACTTCGCCACTGATGAGTAAGCCTTCTCGTTTCCTAGCTCCCGATCCTTCTGCTGCTCTTACTGACTCTTGCTCCGCAGGCCCCTTCCTACCGAGCTTGCGGAGACGGCTGAGGAGCCATCCCCCTTGGCTTCACCCCCTCCACCGTCCTCAAGCGCTCCAAGCAGTGGAGCCCTTGTGGTGAGGGCAACTGACGAGGCGAACCGTCCCGAGGCGTATCGTGGCCCCGCGTGCCTCGCGATTCTTCGTGGGCCTTCTCGTGGCATAGCCAGCCTGCCGTGGGCTTCTCGCCTGGTCGTGGACTGCGATTGGCTGAGGCGCTTCCTGCGCTCTTCACCTGGGGACGGGCTGGCCCCCTGCCGGGCTTCTGACGCGGCGTGCCCAGCCGTCACGAGGGTGCCAGCCCCCAGCCCCCAGCCCGGAGGGGGAGTGCTGGCTCGCGGCCCCCGGCGCTTGCTTGGGGCAGATGATGGTGTTGAGGACGTGCTCGAGTGTTCTCGAGGGCGTCGCACTCTCCGCCAAGGATTCCTTCGAAGGGCAGCTGACACGGTAAGCCTGCTTGGAGAGGAGCTTCCCAATGAAGACGCGCGCCTTGAGGCCGAGGGCCTACGCCTGGCTGCAGAGAGGCGCGAGCTGGAGGGCGCCATCACCCTTGCGCGTCGTCAGCGCGATCTTGACGACGCAGAGGCCAAGGCGTCGCTGGTGGCCTCTTGCGAGGCCTGATCTTGGGCCGCTGAGGAGGCTCGGGAAGCTGACCAGCGGCAAACGGCGGCGGAGGAGCGGGCTCGGGAGCTCCTGGCCTGGTGCCACTCACTGGAGGATCAGGTGGAGCTGCGCGAGGCAGCTCTCGCGTTGATGCAGGTGGCCTCCGGCGACTCAGCAGAGCTCCAGAAGCGTGAGGAGGCGCTGACACTGGAAGCCGCCGAACGCACCCGTGAGTACGAGCGTCTGGAGACGAGGGAGCGCTTGGTGATGCAGGCGGAGGATGATGTTGCCGCATGGGAAGCCCGCGTCCTGGAGGAAGTCGGACCTCGAGTGGCGATGGCGCATTTGAACCTCGAGCACGAGTTCGACGTGAAGCTGGGGTTGATCCGGGCCGAAGCTGAAGGCAGGACTGCTGCCTTGAGGGCCAAGCTGGAGGAGGCGACGTGGCGGGCCGACGCTTTCCGGGCCGCTCTTGAGGTGGCGCAAGGTGAGTTAACCGCTTCCCAGGCCGAGGTGCTCCTTCTCCGCCAGCGGGTGGAGGAGGCTGATGTTGTCGCGGGCCAAAACACGGACGAGATCCGTCAGCGGCGGATCCTGGAGCATGAGCACGGCCCCATGCTTGCCACGCTCCGGGAGAGAGCCAACGCGGCCTTGGGCAACATCTGCGAGGCGGCTGTTGGTGAGCCGCACGCAGTCAACTATGCTGGCAATCTTCAGTTCTTCACTGACGTGGTGACGCAGCTAGAGGCGCGGTCGGTCAGGGCTGACAGGTTGGTGGAGGAGAGGAGCCGCGGCCTGCTTGGGCGTGCCTTTTCTTGAGTCTTCAGCCACCTCCGGAACATGGATCCCCACTTTGATTTTGACACAGCCATCGCCCCAGTCCCCTAGGCCGTCCGAGGCGACCTGGCGCACTAGGTGGAGGACAATGTGGACGCTCTTATCAGGGCCTTCACTTCAGACAACGACGATGCGATCGTGGCGGCCGACGAGGGCGGCGTGGTGAACGGCCCTGACGCCGCTGGCGGCGAAGCGGACAACGATGGCGAGTTCAGCGACACCAACAACGGCTCGGGTGGTGTTCTTGAGAACGCATTGGGGGATTCATCCGACTGATTGTGCATCGCTCCTACTTCCTTACCCTGCATGAATAGAGCTCAGGTTTTGGCCTGATTGCAGTGAGAGCATTTTGGAGGGGGAGCCCCTTATGTAAAACTTGTGTTCATCGTATTAGTAGACGCTACATTGCCCATGCGCCCGCGCCAAGTGGTTGGCCCAAGAGACGCACTGGTCGGCTAGTTTACATTTGTCCCGTGCTGGCCCTGAGGCAGCCCGTGGGGGGTTGTGGTGTTTCGAGTGTTCCCTGATTGGGTTCATAGGATCTGCAGTAAAACACCCTCCTGAGAGGTCACGTCGACGACAGACTGGGCTGCGCGCAAGCTAGGCCTGACCCGACTCGCGAGGGGCTCGCGAGGGGAGGAAGCTGAGGCAATGCGGTAACCAAAATGCGAGAAATTGCTCGAACGAGACTAAGCAACCCTTCCCCGAACACACGCAAATCTCAAATTCGAATCCAACTTAAATCCAGCGGGGGAAAGCGGCAACCAAAGGGAAAAGCGATGAAAGCAAACAAAAGGCCGCGTCCGGCACCTAGTCTAGTCTTGGATGTCTTCTCACCAGCGCGGAGCTAAGTGCTGCCACTGGACGTGGGAGGGAGACCCATGGCCTGAGGCCGGCAACCCTGAGACTCCGGGGCGTGTACAGCCCCAATCATTATTACATGAGAGTGTCACGGGGCGGCGAGCTTCACAGGCACTGGGCCTCCTTCACAGGTACTGGCCTTGCTTCATATCGCCGGATGAGGGCCCCGCCTTGTGCCACACTCTAGTGCCATCAACGATGACCGGAAACCAGGACGCTGCCAATGGGGTAGAGCGGTCGCCAGCGGTTCTCCCGACGACCACGGGTCCTCCACCGGGGGCAGGCCCTGAGGCACCTCCCCAGCGGAGGGCCTACCTCCTGAGAGCACCTTGCTCCGAACGCCGCTGTGGTGATGTCGGATCCCGGCCCCTCTCCTGTAGCCCCCTGCGCCCTCCTCCCGAGGGGTAGGAGACTATGGGAGCGGGGCAGCTGCTCGCTGTGGCGACCTGCACCTCCTGCGATCCATGGTTAGCGTATGCCTGCTCCTGAAAAATTAGCGGTACCCGATAATCGTTGGCGCCATCGTGGCCAGTGGGACCGTCCCGGGGCTCCTGGAAAGGCTCAGCTTCTGGTGCCTCGTCCCCCCAGCTTGGGCTGAGGAGCGAGCCTTGTTCACTCTCGTGTGGGTGTCCTCGGTCCATCATGAGGGGCACGTATTCCTCCGGCGCCGTCATCCCGAATGCCACGCCGTAATGCCCCGCATGCCACGCGGTCCTGCTTGACGCGCCCACCGTGGGGTGGCAGCGCGGCTGTCCACTGGGGTCGCGGGTCGCGTCGAGTCCTTCTTCTTCGCAGACCGGGAGCGGGGGCAGTGCCGCCGCCGGTCCGGCGCTGGCAGCTTCGCTGGCGTTGGAGTAGCCTTGGAGCCCGCGGGCGCGTGCAGCGCCCTCGCGCGGGCCGCCCTGGGCCTGAGATGGGAGCTGGGTGGAGAAGGGGTGAGCCCCCGAGGCGGCGAAGCCCAGGAGCTCTGCCACTAGCTCCAGTAGCACGTTGTGGCCGCCCTCCAGCAGTCTGCACTGCAGCAGCTCTCGGGCCACTGTGAGCGCGGCCCTCGAGTTCGCCTGCTCCTTGTGGGTGTACGGTGTCGTGGTCGCGGCGTGATTGGAGGCTCTTGCTGCCGACCGCGCCTACCGCGGTGTGAGAGCTGTCGGGGCCTGTCCGCATCGCCCGCGGCCCGCAGCGCCCTGCGGACCGCGAGCTGCCTGGGGCACGGGGTCGCCCGAGGCAAGCGGCTCTGCGCGGGCGGGCCATGCCACCCACGGATTTGGGTTGCCCGCCTGGTCGCCGGACATGGTGATGACGACGCGACGGGGCGCAAAGCGGTAGAAGGTGGATTCCGGCGCACCCCTACCTGGCACGCCAAATATCGGATTTCGGGTTTCGGTAGACCCTTGAGGTTCGAACACTGGGGTGCGCGCGGAGATTTCTCCTCCTGCCTACCTGCACTCCTCCGCCTTGCTAGGATCTAAACTAAGGAAAGAACAACACAAGAGACGCAGGGTTTATACTGGTTCGGGCCACCGTTGTGGTGTAATACCCTACTCCAGTGTGTGGCGTGGTGGATTGCCTCTTGGGCTGGTGATGATGAACAATACAAGGAAGAACAGCCTCGCGAGGGCCTGTTCTTGGCTGGGGCGGTGAACTGCTGGGAGGAGTTCAGTCGCCTTTCTCTCTCTCTCTTTCTGATCTTCTCTATCCTTCCAACCCCCCGGCCCGCTTTTCTCTGTGGGTGGCTGGTCCTATTTATAGAGGCCCTGGTCCAATTCCCAAATATCGATAGGGAAGGGAGCCAACAATGGCGGGCTAATTTTAAGGGGGACAGCTAGTATTAGCTATCCTGACAAAAGTAGTCTTCGCATGCGCAAAGCTCTGGTGATGACGCTGTCTTGGGCTCCACGGTGACCTCCGTCTCGTAGTCCTCCTGGTCTTGGTCTCGTTGCATCGAAATGGCAACCTTTGCCTGATGCCTCGATACTTCGCGGCTGTGCTTGCCCCCTTTGCACCAAAGAGGAAGGGAGGACACTGCGCGGGCTGGCACCCGCCTGGCGCCCCCGGTCGTCATAGCTTAAGTCACGGGCACCTCGTGAGGTACCCCGCCTTGATCTCTCCGCCTCCTCGTGAGCCAGCCTGACGAGGCCGCACCTGAGGAAGCTTCACGTCGTTCGCCCCGCGAGGCTTGGCCCCTCGCGAGGTTCTTGGGTTTGTGTTGGTGAAGATGGGCCGCGCTGGGCCCCCCTTTGAGCCACGCCGCAGGCCGCAGGCAGGCAAGTCTGGGGACCCCCGTTCCCAGAACGCCGACATGGTGGTCTGCACGGCTCCACTTGCCGAGATCATCGGTAGCCGAGATGCTTCTGGTCGAGTGGCCAAGTGGGCCATAGAGCTGGCTGCTTACACCATCTACTACCAGCCCCGCACCGCTATCAAGTCACAAGCACTGGCCGACTTCCTCGTCGACTGGGCCGAGACCCAGTACCTGCCTCCAGCGCCTGACTCCACCCATTGGCGGATGCACTTCGATGGCTCCAAGATGCGCACCGGCTTGGGAGCCGGCGTCGTCCTCACCTCTCCTAAAGGCGACAAGCTCAAATATGCACTGCAAATCCATTTTGCTGCCTCCAACAATGTTGCCGAGTACGAGGCACTCATTCATGGGCTCCGGCTGGCCAAAGAACTTGGCATCTGCCGGATCTTGTGTTATGGCGACTCGGACTTAGTGGTCCAGCAGTCATCTGGCGGCTCGGACGCGAAAGACGCAAACATGGCGAGCTACCGTTTCCTCATGCAGCAACTCAGTGGGTATTTCGAAGGGTGTGAGTTCCTCCATGTGCCAAGAAACGATAACGACCAAGCAGATGCCTTGGCACGAATCGGCTCTACCCGCCAAGCAATACCATCTGGCGTCGCCCTTCAACGCCTCCTCAAGCCGTCTGTCAAGCCTTCACCAGAATCAGACTCCATTTTTGTGTCGGCTCCTCCTGAAGACGGCGGATCCGACTCCAGAGCTCCGGCAGACGGAACAGGGACTTTGGCGGATGACTCCAAAGCCGCCACAGTCGAGCCCGACCCGGGGACTGCGGTGGCGGACTCGAAGATTCCAGAACTCGGCCCAAGGACCACGCCAGTCGGCCTGGGGACTTCATCAACCCAGAAAGCGGCTGTTGACTCCAACCCGCCGCCTCCCAGCCCAGCCGCCCTCGTCCAAGTCGCACTTCTGGTAGTCGAAGAAATAGCGGCACCCTCATGGGCCCAGCCCATCCTCAAATTCCTGGTGAACAAAGAGCTACCAACTGATGAAACCTCATCTCGGCAAATACAACACCGGGCAGCAGCCTATACCATAATCAACAGAGAGCTGGTCAGGCGCAGCGTCACTCGTGTCTACCAGCGCTGCGTAGAGCCAGAGCAAGGCCAGGCGATTGTCAAAGACATCCATCAAGGCGAATGCGGCCACCATGCGGCTTCAAGACCACTCGTCGCCAAAGCCTTTCGGCATGGTTTCTTCTGGCCGACTGCCTTGGAAGAGGCCAAGGAGTTGGTCCAAAAATGTAAAGGGTGCCAGAAGTTCAGCTCCAAGCCGCACCAGCCGGCTTCTGCGCTCAAGACCATCCCCATTGCCTGGCCTTTTGCAGTTTGGGGTCTAGACATGGTGGGACCATTCAAGACAGCACGAGGTGGTTTAACTCACCTACTTGTCGCAGTGGACAAGTTCACCAAGCGGGTGGAAGCGAAGCCAATTAAGAAACTGAACAGTCCGACTGCCGTGACCTTCATCACCGATATCACAATTCGGTACGGCAGACCACACAGCATCATCTCCGACAACGGCACAAATTTTGCCAAAGGCGCCTTGGCCCGTTTCTGCGCAACACAGGGCATCCGACTGGACCTAGCGTCCGTCGCCCATCCGCAGTCAAACGGCCAAGTGGAGCGAGCAAACGGCCTCATCCTGTCCGGCATCAAGCCTCGGTTGATCGAGCCTCTGGAGCACTCGGCTGGCTGCTGGCTCAACGAGCTGCCAGCCGTCCTCTGGAGTCTGCGCACGACTCCAAACAAGTCAACCGGCTTCACGCCCTTCTTCCTCGTCTACAGTGCCGAAGCCGTCATCCCAACGGACATAGAGTTTGACTCCCCATGAGTCACCATGTACACCGAGGAGGAAGCAGAAGAAGCACGACAAGACAGCGTCGATCTGCTGGAAGAGGGCCGGCTGTTGGCACTCAGCCGGTCCAGCATCTACCAGCAGAGCCTGCGCCGATACCACAATAGGAAGGTCAGGCCAAGATCTTTCCAAGCAGGCGACCTTGTGCTCCGGCTGATCCAGCGAACAGCCGGCCAGCACAAGCTGTCAGCGCCTTGGGAAGGCCCTTTCATCATCAGCAAAGTACTGGGCAACGATTCCTACTACCTGATCGACGCTCAGAAGCCCTGAGCACGCAAGAGGGACGACTCCGGCAAGGAGACAGAGCGGCCATGGAATGCAAATCTCCTCCGAATATTTTACAGTTGATGCAGTATGTACCACACTACCTTTTGTATTAAAGTGCCAGGACTTCGGGGCCCCCGAGACGAGCTCGGGGACTGCCCTCTTTTGTCTGTATGATAAAAATTATGCCTACAAGTATGTTACTCTTTGTCATGCCGCTTGGCACCGGGCTCGACAAATCGGCCCGGGGACTTGCCACCTTGCACTATGAAATGCTTCCTGTAGTCGGACAAGTAGTGTGTAACACCTAAACCGTCTTCTGTCAGAAGCCGCAGCTCACAGAGCGACTGTACGGTGGGCAGGTAAGGTAGAATGGGTGTTCGCATGAAAAATGGCTAAGGACTCAAAGCGTAAAACATAGCTCAAGACGATTTCTAGCCTTTCTTGCAAACCGACTCTCGGACAGTCGGATTGTCGTCTTCTATCCAACTTGCTCAAGCAATCTTGAAATCGGCTAAGTACTTGCTTTCCCAAAGTAGCCTAGCACTTGATCCAGCAACAAGTCTGTAGAGCGGCTGTCCGATTGGCAAGGCAGGCAACTAAGAGAAAGCGGCAAAGGAAAAAAGCCAAAAGAACAATGGGCAAGAAAAGATAGATACGTATATTTACATAACATAGTCCCATTGGCCGAATTGTCGAGTAGAGGTTCAAAATACACCTCGCGGGTGGAATTGTTCGAATTAACAAGTTCTTCAAAGACTACTGAAGCAGATAAAATAAAAGATACAGCAGCAGCTTAGGACGCAGCAGACGGATTCGGAGGGTCGGAGGAGGCACCAGCGTCAGGCGTCGGGGTAGCCGGCTGGCTAGTCTCGGCTTGATCACCTCCGGCGGCAGTCGACTCGGTTGCATGCGGCTCGTTGTTGGAGGCGCGGTCGGGCTGAGGCTGGCCTTCTGCTCCGTCTTCTGGTGCCTCTGCCTCGCCCCCATCCTCCGCCTCGTCCTCCTCCTCGACGTTGGAGCCAATCACCTCCGCCGACTCTTCGTCGTAGTTTGGGTTCATCCCAAACCACTCCGGCGGTACCTCCTCGCCGTCTTCAAACCGCTCGGGGATGAAGATGCTGGTGTCGGTGTACTCGGGATCGCCGCAGCAAGTTTGACGAGGGCGTCTTCCGCAGCCACCAGCTCCGGCTGGGCCTCGGACTGAAGTGTGGCCAACTGGTCTAGATCTAGCCCCGGGTACCCCGCCTTGACGAACTCCAAGGCCCGGCGTGCTCCAGCCCGGGCCGAAGAGCCCTTCCAGGCCTCAAGACAACCAGCCGCGACCTCCAGCCAGTTGGCCGTCAGGATGGGGGTGCACGGAGCCTGCATATCCGGCCAAAGGGCGGTAATCGCCTGGGCACCGACGCGCTGGAGCCGGCGCAGCATCCGGTGAGCCGGCCGGAGGCGAGCCTCGATGCTCAGGATGTGCTCGTCAAGAGTTCAGGGGGCATCGGCGGCGATCTCTGTGCCCTCCGCCCTCCGACTCTCACGGTCGGCCTCGATGGCTTGGATGGCGACCTGCCACTGCCCAGGGAAGAAGTCTGCAAAGACACGAAGAAACGAAGAAGCTAGTTAAAAACAAGGAGTCGGCATGATCTAAGTCGGCAACTCGAAGAAATAAAATAAAGACACTCACCATCAACAATGTCTTCAATCTCGTGGAAGCCGGAGGACGGCAGCGCCTCCTTGTTAGACTAGGAGGAGCGCTCGCTCGCGAACTCAGCCAAGAGGGCGGTTTCCGTCTCCTCCGCCTCCCTCTGCGACTTCATAAGTAGCTCCTTCTGCTCTGTCAACTGAGTGGCTAGCAGATCGCGCTCTGTGGCGAGCTTGCTGCACTCCTCCCCTTTGGCGCGCAGGGCGGAGTTGGCTTCGCTCAGCTGCTATTGAAGAGCAGCATTGGCTCCTGAAGAAAAGGAAGAAAGATAAAAATCATCAATAAAATAGGTCACCGGGGAGATCCAGCCTGACTGCTCAGCAGTCGGCCCGAATCTCGGGGACTACAGCCCGCGGGTGCGCTAGAGCGCCCCGCAGAGAATAAAAAAGGACTTACTCCGGCTCTCCGCCAAGTCGGCGGTCCACTTGCCTAGCTCTTCAACGTTACGGTTGAAGGCAGTGACGTGGAGGTTGTGGTAATCCTGCGACAAGCATTTCAGACAAAGTTAGTAGCCAGAAGTTCATCAATTGGAGTTCCGGGCCGCCTGCTCAGCAGCCGGCCCGAAACTCGGGGACTACACCCAGTGGGTGCGCTGGCGCGCCCCCACAGAGAGGAGCAAGAAAACAAAGACCAAAGGAAAAAAACATACCCAGACGGCTGCCCGCGACGCTAGGAATGCCTTGGTGCAACTCTGGAGAGCGTCGCCCTCAGCACGGTGCTTCGCCTGGACGTCCAGGAGCGCCCGGTTCAGCGGCCCTGTGCCGCCTCCTCGCACCCACCCAACAGGTGCGGCGCTCGTCGCTTCGGCGTCTGGGGCCGCCGAGCTGGCGGTGCCGGCTTCCAGGGGTGGGGTGCCGAAGTCGCCTTCTCCACACGACGGTGCGTTGGCGAGCCAACTTGGAGGAGTAGCCTCGCCACGGCCTCGTCTTCGGTCGGCGGCACCGGAGGGTCCGCTGGCTGCTCACCTTGCGCGCCTTCAGACGACGGCGGAGGCGGCGGAACGTGGCGTCCGGAGTAGAGGGGTCGCCGCCTTCGTCTCCTCGACGAGGTTCTCCCCGCCGGCTTCCCCAGTTGGCCCCGTGAACTCCGGAGGCGGCGGCACAGAGTTCAGCGGGGTGACAAGCAAGGCCGACTGGCGGCGTGCGGCTTCCTCAGCCCGCTACTTCGCCGCGGCGGCGGCTTCGGCCTCCGCTAGTTTTTTCTTAGCGGAGGCCTCCGCCCTGTCGGCCTCCGCCTTCTCCAGGCGGAGGGCCTCTTCTTCGTTGCGCCTCTCCTGCGCATTCCGCTCCGTTGCCTCCCGGAGGTCAGCCGCGGGGTCAATCCGCCGAGTGGTGGCGGATGTCACTGCTGACCCCATGACGGAGGTGGCGGCGACCCACTCAAGAGAGAGGGGAGCCCTGAAGAAAGAGGGGCAAGCAGAGACTCAGACAAATCACGAAGAAAGAATAAAACTTTGAAGACAGAATACTTACGCGGAGACTAACGGCGGCTTCTTCACTTCCTTACGGAAGCGGATGGCCTTCGCGGCTGCCTCGTCCCGCCGGGTCGCCGCAGCCGAGCCCTGGGGCTTCTTCGGCCGACTGCCGAACAAGGTCGGCACGGCCCTGCGCTTCTTCCCGCCGCCTGGAGTGCCCGGCGCGGCAGAAGAGCCCGCGCCAGGCTGGCTGGCTCCTGGCCGATGGCGAGGGGCGACTTCTCCCTCGGCACTGTCTTCAGGCCAGTCAGCGAAGGTAGCCGAAGGCCTGAAGTCGCCTGCTGTACCTCCTCCTCCCTCGGGGTCGTCTTCCAGAGCCGCCACCCCCAGATCGGGGTCGTCGACGTCGCTCTCCGCCCGGTCGGCGACGAACTCACAGGCCGGCCCCAAGGTGCCGGCTGGTGGGTGAAGAAGGGGATTCTAACCAAAGCCACTGGTCAAAACAAAACTCGGCAAGAAAAAGACAATCTAAAGAAAGAAAAGAAAGGCGACTCACCACAGGCGGGGGGTTGGCGCGGGAGTACGGCTCCTTGCCGAATCGCCATTCCTCCAGGAGCCTGCTGTCCGAGAGGTAGTTAACCATGAAGGCCACCTCTTCGTGAGGCATGTCCTTGGTGCACATCCGACTCGGGTCGCGTTGCCCGCTCATCTGGCATATCATGTGTGGGCGGCCTTGGAGTGGGAGAACTCGGTGCGAGATGAAGGCGGCCAGCAGGTCCGGACCAGTCAGACCCTCCGACTGCGTCAGCACTCGGAGTCACGTGATGGCGCCGGCTCCCGCAGGCGTCAGCGACCTCGCCCGGTACGACCTGTTGGGGGTCTCCCAACCGGCGGGCCGGCTTCGAAAGCCGGCAGATTGACCGAGTCACCCCTCGTGGTGACGTTCCTGATGTAGAAGTAGGATATCTGCCACATCTTCACCGACTTTATCAGCGAGATGGAGGGGAAGGGGTTGTCGGTTCCTGACCTTCGCACGGCGATGAAGGCGCCGCATTGAGCCGGCACGCCTGCGGCCTGGGTGCCGAGCTTGGAGAAGAAGAACTCCCCCCAGAGCTCGAGGGTGGGGAGGACTCCGAGGAAGCCTTCGCACAAGGCCACGAAGGCGGACAGCAGCACCATTGTGTTGGGGTAAGGTGGTGTGGCTGGAGGCCGTAGAACTCCAAGAAAGACCGGAAAAAGCTGCTCGCCGGCAGCCCCGGCCCGCGCAGGCAGTGCGAGCGGAAGATGACCCGCTCGCCCTCCTGCGGGGCGGGGGAAATCTCCCCCTCCGGCGCAAGACGCACCTGCACGCGGTCCTCGCCGGGAAGCCGACGGGTCCGGCGGAGGAACTCAATGTGGTCTTCATGAACCTCGGAACCGTCCTAGGTGCCGGAACGCACTGGGGGAGGCGCAGCAGCGGAGGACGAATTCATCGCGAGCTGTCGCCACAGCGTTCACCGGAGCTTGGACGTGCGGCGGAGCAAAGAAGAGAAGAGGAAGGAGGAGTGCGAGGAGCGGCAAGGAGGAAGAGAACGAGGAGTAGTGGGAAGGAGGGGCGCGCGTGCTCCCCTCTTCCCCCTACTTACAACCTTGTGGGCTGCGAAGCAGAGGGGGCGGACATGGGGATTTACTGCGCCCACAAACCCACGACCCCCACGATCCACGTAAAGTTACTGCGCGCAGTAACTCCACGGGAATCCCAACCGTCCACCGGGGCCGCAACGGATCCGCTCGGGCACCGAGGCGCGGTAGTGGCGGGCCACGCCTGTGGGCCTGTCCCGTCGCACGCGTGGGCTGGCAGGACGGCCTAGCCACGTGCCCTCACGTGACAGGCCAAGAACGGGCGGCGGCCTTGAGGTTTAGCTAGCACGCCACTTAAAATCTCGCCGTGACGTTCGAAATACCGAGCAAGTCAAAATTGAGTGAAGTCCGAGTTGAGCAAGTCCGACTCCTTCGAGACGGCCCGGCAGAAGTCAATCAAGACCATGTGTTGAGCACCCGGAAAGAGAAACTGCTGAGGCTTCTCGGTCGATCGTCCGTGGCGTCTAACCAGCTTCGGGGACTACTGTCGGAGTAATGGGCCACGGGTAGGCCAACCCGAGTCCATAACCTTTCAAGACATCGGGGCAGGCTGCGCCCCTCAAGACCCTAGGGCGAAGAGCCGTCTCCTGAGGAGTCGACAGCAGGGCGGCCGACTGCCCGCTCACGGCCGAGTTCCAGGGACGACTTCCAGAGAAGCCGGCTTTGGGGAGTCGGCCAGTGACTCCAGCAAACCCATGACCTCATCAAAGGGGACGGGGCAGAGGCGTGGCTACAGTGAAGCCCACTCCCGCCCCTTACCAAGGGCAGGCATGGCCACAGCACGCCGTACCCGGGAAGATCTCCGTGCGGCGTGGCACTGTTGCCTGGCCGGCCCTGACATCAGCACCACAGTACCAAGTCCTGCGCCCACGACAGCTTGTCTCTACGGCCTAGAGGTAGCGGGGCCCACCAGTCAGCGAGACCTCGGGAGACGGCGGGAGAACCGCCAGTCGGACCCGCCGAGAGTCGGCCCGGGGGAGTCGGTCGAGCCCTCCCCCGGGCCCACGCGCCATTAATCTAGATGAGATGGGGAGTGGCCACAGTGATCGCCCACCAGGCGGCGGGGCTGTTGCCATGACCCCATGACCAAGCCTGCATCATCAGAAGCACGACTACAGTAATCAGCGGCCGGCAAGACCTGCCCACGGCGGACGCGGCCTGTCGGCTCCGTACCAGACCAGTCGGCGGGGCCCACCAGTCGGCGGGCCCCAGCAGTCGGCGGAGAAGTCGGAGGTCGGTGGCACTGACGGCAGGGCCCGCTCCCAGTCGAGTTACCATTGTACCCCTGGGGGGTAGGCCTATATAAACCCCCCAGGGCACCGATGCAAGGGGTTGGATCCCGGTAGTTCTAGACCATACCAGATAGAAGGAGAGAGCTAGCCTTGCCCTCTTCTGCGACCAGAAACAGCTCAAGGAGCAACCATGTAAACACTTGGCCATAGTGATCATGCGGAGACCCCGCAGAGCAGTAGTAGGGGTATTATCTCCCCGGAGAGCCCCGAAGCTGGGTAAGATTCGCCGGCATGCATGTCTACGCCTCATCCCGTTTCCAGGCACCGGCGACGTTCTACTCGCCCCCCACCATGATAAGCCATCCGTTGGCATATGTCGCACCAAACCCCCGACATTCAGGGAATTCAAGATCCATTTCTTCATCAGTGAAGCAAAGCGGGTGTGCGGCGCCTCTATGTTGGGCCACACTGCAGCGTAACTCCGAAGGAGTCCTACTGCAGTTTTCGGCCTGGTTGCGGCAAGGTGTGACACGTCCGAATAGGTAGCCATTGTTGCGTGTCGAAGCATGTTTTTGTGATCCATAGATCGGTCTTGCGCTTCCTGCTCTATCGTCCCAGTCCCTCTGCAGGTTATCTAGGTAATTGTGGCATGTGTTGTTCTTGCCTTTATGGTGAGGTGGGGCGGTCTGGTGTTCGGCTTGAGGTGCCTTTTTATTCGGAAAGAGTTGCCGACGACCTGCCGTGTTGTGTGACAATGGTATGGGCTCCAACGCCCCGTCATCGGACTGGTAGAGCGATCTGTGCTTTGGGTAGCTTTTGGATGGGCCACTGAGGTCGTATTCTTCGGCGACCAGGACTTTGGTCCATATGTCATTGAGTAGGTCTTGGTCATCTCGAAGCTGCTGCTGCTTCTTTTTCAAGCTCCTTGCCGTAGCTATCAGCCTGCACTTGAAGCGCTCCTGTTTGAGGGGCTCTTCGGGTACGATGAAGTCTTCGTCGCCGAGGCTTTCCTCATCTTCGGAGAGTGGGAGGTAGTTGTTGTCCTCCTGTCCGTCGCTAGGCAGGGCCTGTTCATCGGGGATGTCTTGCCCGTTTTCCTGTTCCTCCTGCTTGAATGTTGCTCCCATAGGGTCTTCATTGCTTTCGGCGCCGTCCAGAGAACTATTCTCTCCAGTGCCATTGTTGCTGCGGTATGACTTGGGGCGCCGGAACTTAGACTATGACTCAGGAGTTTTAACTGGATCTCCCTTGTCTTTGCCGCGAGGCTTTTTAAGTGTATCGATCATGTACACATCATGTGAAGGGGTGTCTGTCTTGCGTCCGAAGACTGACGGATCTTGGCCTTGCTCCTTATCTGCATCGTCGTCTGGACCGTCATTGAATGTGGAGCCAGGAGTGGACATGTCGGTTAAGTCCTCGACAGTGGCTATGAAGTGGGTGGCGGGTGGGAAACAAAATTCTCCATCGTCAGCCCCTAGTTCGAACCGGACATAGTTCGGCTGCGAGTGTCCCATGAATGACAGGTTCTTTAAAGAGTTTAACACATCGCCCAAAGGTGAGTGCTGAAAGACGTCTGCGGCACCGAATTCAAAGATCAATAACCGATCTAGCTCGGTGTCCGCAAGCGTATATGGTCCGTAATTTATAGCCGGAGACGAATCCAGAGTTCCATTGACGCAGGTATCGCAGGGTGACGAGTCCGTGTGCGGCTCCAATGCCACGGACTTTGTGTCTTCTGATGGCACGATCTAAGGCCGTTGCAGCAACAGGGACCATCTCCTGGATGTGATCCGATGACAGATTTAAGTCATGTTCCTCGGAGCGAGGGGGAACGGTTGTTGCGGTGTCAAATCCATTGAAGATCAAGTCTCCATGGATATCCATGACGTAGTTCAAGCTTCCAAATCTGGCCTGGTGGCCGGGGGCGTAGCTATTGATCTGCTCCAGATGGCCGAGCGAGTTGGCCTGCAGTATGAAGCCGCCAAACACGAAAATCTGTCCGGGGAGGAAGGTTTCTCCTTGGACAGCGTCTCTATAGACGATTGAAGGGGCCATCGAACCTTTCATCGACGGCACAGTGGAACTCTCAATGAAAGCACCAATGTCGATGTCAAAACCGGCGGATCTCAGGTACGGGGTCCCGAACTGTGCCTCTAGGATCGATGGTAACAGGAGACAGGGGACACAATGTTTACCCTGGTTCGGGCCCTCTCTATGGAGGTAATATCCTGTGTCCCGCTTGATTGATATTGATGAATATGGGTGTTACAAGAGTTGATCTACCACGAGATTGTAATGTCTAAACCCTAGAAGCTTAGCCTGTATGACTATGGTAATGAATGTGTCCTTTCCGGACTATCCCCTCCGGTTTATATAGACACCGAGGGGATCTAGGGTTTACATAGAGTCGGTTACATAAAAAGGAATCTTCGTAGTCGGTCTCCAAGCTTGCCTTCCACGCCAAGGAGAGTCCAATCCGGACACGGGTATAGTCTTCGGTCTTCATGTCTTCATAGCCCATCAGTCGGGCCCATGGATAACAGGCCGGACGCCCGAGGACCCCTTAGGACTCCCTCACTCCTCCTCCAGGGCATCTAGACTGTCCTGCCGGTCAATCTCGGCTTCTCTCTCTTCATACATGCGCACTCGAGGTGAGTCATGAATGATGTCGCGGGGCAACATAGCCTCTGCACCGTACACCATGAAGAATGGTCTGTAACGGGTGGTGTGATTGGGCGTGGTCCGCAGCCCCAGAGTATGGAGTCGAGCTCCTCGACCAAGTGTTTGTCTGACTCTTCTAAAGACCGTACTAGTATGGGCTTAATGCCGCTCATGATAAGACCATTTGCTCGTTCGTCTTGACCGTTTGTTTAGGGGTGATAGACGGAGGCATAATTGAGCTTGATGCCCTGGTTAGAACACCATGTTTTCACTTCATCGGCTGTAAAGTTGGAGCCGTTATCGATGATGATGCTGTGCGGGACACCATAACGGTGTACGTCACCGGATATAAAGTCTATCACTGGTCCGACTTCGGCCGTTTTAACTGGTTTGGCCTCTATCAACTTAGTGAATTTATCTACCATGACCAGCAGATATTTTTTCTTATGGCTTCACCCTTTAAGGGGTCCGACCATATCAAGCCTCCAGACCGCGAAAGGCCAAGTAATGGGGATTGTTTGTAAGGTGGTAGGCGGCATATGGCTTTGATTGGCGAAAAGCTGGCATCCCACACAACGTTGGACAAGGTCCTGTGCCTCTGCTCGGGCCGTCGGCCAGAAGAAACCGGTACAGAATGCTTTGCTTACAAGAGCCTGAGCCGCGGTGTGGTGACTGCCAAGACCAGCATGGATGTCGGCCAGGAGCTGTCGTCCTTCTTCTTCGGAGATACATCTTTGAAGTATTCCGGTAGCGCTCTTCTTGTAGAGCTCTCCTTCATGAACCTCGTAGGCTTTCGAACACCGAACGATGCATCAAGCCTCATTCTGATCCTCAGAGAGCTCTCGCCTATTAAGGTAGGCCAAGAAGGGTTCGGTCATGGGGTAATTACTGCCATTATTAGATGGGCCGATGGTGTTATTTCAGTGGCTGAGCCCCTGATGATGTCGGTATTGTGTTCAGAATCTGGTGGTATAATGGGATCCGGACTAGTGTTGCCGCTCTCATCCTGCCACACCACAGTTGGCCTGAAGAGCCTTTCTAAAAAGACGTTAGGCGGGACGATGAAAGCGCAACTATCCCTAGTTGGTTTTGGTAATTCCTAACAACATATAGCTCATTGAGCTAATGCTATTCGAAGATTAGTATTCCAGGAAAAGATCAATGAATGGCATGGCATGGAAGAGGAAAGTGGACCCCTAAAAATATTAAGGACAAAAAGATTGGCTCAAGCTCAAAGCTCAAGACTCTACATTTTATATTTTAGTGATCCAAGATCACATTGAGTCTATAGGAAAAGCCAATACTATCAAGGAGGGATGAGGTGTTTCTTAACGGCGTTCTTGCTTCATAGTGCTTAGTGATATGCTCCAAAACCCTCAACTACCTTCCCACATCCACATATGACCTAAACCAAAAGTCGAACTCGGCCCCACCGATTCTTTCTATCCGGCGCCACCGAGTTCAGATGTCATAGCCACTGCCACAAACCCTAGGCAATTCAGTCTCACCGATAGGGATTTCGGTCACACCGAGATAGGGTTGTAATCTCTTTGTTTCCCTTTGTAACGTTTTGGTCCTACCGAGATGAGCGATCGGTCCCACCGAGATTGCAATGTAAACTCTCTGTTTCCCTTTTGTAACATTTCGGTCCCACCGAAATGAGCAAATCGGTCCCACCGAGTTTACCTGACCAACTCTCTGGTTAGCTTATTACCAAAATCGGTCCCACTGAGTTTGTGTAATCAGTCACACCGAGATTACGTTATTCCCTAACCTAACCATATCGGTCCTACCGAGTTGCATCTCAGTCCCACCGAAAATCCTAACGGTCACTAGGTTTGCTAAATCGGTCCGACTGAGTTTCTCAATTCGGTCTCACCGAGATTGGTAAATTGTGTGTAACGGTTAGTTTTTGTGTGGAGGCTATATATACCCCTCCACCCACTCTTCATTCATGGAGAGAGCCATCAGAACATACCTACACTTCCAATACACATTTTCTGAGAGAGAACCACCTACTCATGTGTTGAGGCCAAGATATTCCATTCCTACCATATGAATCTTGATCTCTAGCCTTCCCAAGTTGCTTTCCACTCAAATCTTCTTTCCACCAAATCCATATCCTGTGAGAGAGAGTTGAGTGTTGGGGAGACTATCATTTGAAGCACAAGAGCAAGGAGTTCATCATCAACACACCATTTGTTACTTCTTGGAGAGTGGTGTCTCCTAGATTGGCTAGGTGCCACTTGGGAGCCTCCGACAAAGATTGTGAAGTTAAACCAAGGAGTTTGTAAGGGCAAGGAGATCGCCTACTTCGTGAAGATCTACCGCTAGTGAGGCAAGTCCTTCGTGGGCGATGGCCATGATGGGATAGACAAGGTTGCTTCTTTATGGACCCTTCGTGGGTGGAGCCCTCCATGGAATCGCGCAACCGTTACCCTCAGTGGGTTGAAGTCTCCATCAACGTGGATGTACGATAGCACCACCTATCGGAACCACGACAAAACATCCATGTCTCCAATTGCGTCTGAATTCTCCAAACCCTTCCCTTTACATTCTTGCAAGTTGCATGCTTTACTTTCCGCTGCTCATAGACTCTTTGCATGCTTGCTTGAATTGTGTTAAGATTGCTTGACTTGTGCTAAGATAGCTAAAATCTGCCAAAGACTAAAATTGGGAAAAGGATAGATTTTTAATTGGTCAAGTAGTCTAATCACCCCCTCTAGACATACTTTCGATCCTACAAGTGGTATCAGAGCTTTGGTCTCCATTTGCTTTGATTTCCATAGCTTTTGGTGGTCATAGCCTTGGTTTCACAACTAAGGAGAGTATGGCGTCTAGCGAGGGAAATTATCACCATAGAGATCCTTACTTTGATGGCACTAATTTTGCTAGTTGGAAGCATAAGATGAAAATGCATATTCTTGGACATAACCCCGCCGTTTGGGCTATTGTGTGTGTTGGCTTGCAAGGTGAATTCTTTGATGAGAGAGAACCGAATCGTGAAGCTACCACGGATGAGTTGAAGATGCTACGATACAACGCTCGAGCTTGTGATATCCTCTTCAACGGGTTGTGCCCTGGAGAATTCAACAAAATCAGCCGTCTTGAGAATGCAAAGGAAATTTGGGATACTTTGATTGATATGCACGAAGGTACCGACTCCGTCAAGGAATGCAAGTTGGATGTGCTTCAAAGTCAACTTGACAAGTTCAAAATGACGGATGGTGAAGGTGTCGCTGAAATGTACTCTAGGCTTGCTCTTATGACAAATGAGATTGCCAGCTTAGGAAGTGAAGAGATGACCGACAAATTCATCATCAAGAAGATCCTAAGAGCCTTGGATCGAAAATACGATACCGTATGCACATTGATCCAAATGATGCCAAATTACAAAGATCTCAAGCCAACGGAAGTCATTGGAAGAATTGTTGCACATGAGATGTCAATTAAGGATAAGGAGGAACTTCACAACAAATCAAGTGGTGCTTACAAAGCCTCATGCGAAGCCCCCACATCATCAAGTGAGAAACATACCTTCAATGATGAATTGAGCTTAATGGTGAAGAACTTCAACAAATTCTACAAGAGTAGAAGCAAAGAGAGAAGTTCTAGGTCAAGGTCCTACAATGACAAAAGATCTTCTAGTCGAGAGAGAAACTGCTACAATTGTGGAAGACCCGGACACTACTCCAATGAGTGTACGGCTCCCCACAAGAGAAGAGAAGACTCTCCCAAAATAAGAAGTAGAAGAGAAGAATCACCATCAAGGGAGAGAAGGAGTAGGGATGATCGATATGAACGAAAACCCTCACAGAGAAGCAAGGATTTGGAAAGGAAGGACAAGTCATCAAGGAGCTACACGAAATGAAGACATCAAGCTCATGTTGGTGAATGGGTATCCAGCTCCGACTCCGACAATGACTCCGAGAGAAGCTATCACTCCAACTCCGAATATACTCAAGATGAAGGTGTTGCCGGTCTAGCACTTGTGTCAACCAACTCCTACGACATATTTGATTCACCAAATGAAGGAATTGGAAGATGCTTCATGGCCAAAGGTCCAAAGGTATCACACCCTGAGTATGTTGATTTCAATAGTGATGAAGATGACTTGTTAGGTGATGATGATTTACTTGTTGACAACTATAGTGATGAATACTATGATGAAACGTCAATTAATCATGCTAATCAAGATGAAACGAATGAAAATGATAAGGAGAAGATTGAGTCTCTAACTAAAGAATTAAACACTCTTAAGTTAGCTCATGAAACTATCTTAGGAGATCATCGAGAACTTTTAAGGACTCGTGAGAAATTATGTTTTGAGAAGCTCAATCTTGAGCAAGAGCATGAGTTCTTAAAGTCAATCAATGATGATCTTCGCAAGAAAAGTTCTTCTTACATTGCCAAGCGTTTACTCTTATCCACTTACATGCCTCAAGTCAAGTCTAGTAACAAAAACAAGAAGGATTCTTCTTCTAGTAGTAACAATAATCATGCTAAATTCAATGTTGTTTCCTCTAGTAGTTCTCTTGATTCCACTAATGATTCTCTTAGCCAAGTTACACTTGAGCAAGAAAATATCTTATTGAAGGGAATTATAGAGAAAGGTGTTTACAAGAGCCTTGCTGAGAGTAAGCAATTCGAGGAAATTGTACGCAAGCAAGGAAGGCACCGGAAGAATCAAGGTATTGGTTTTGAACGAAAGTTCAATGCCAATGGAGTTGAGTGGGAAGAAGATCAATACCCCAAGACAAAGTTTGTTCCTCAACAAGAGAAGTATGATCCTACTTCTTTCAAAGGGACACAAGCTCAAGATGATCTTCCACCACAAGACCACAAGCAAAAAAGGCAAGGACAAGCTTCAAGAGGAAATTGATGCATTTGAAGAAGCTCCTAAGGCCTTGGTCAAGTGGGTTCCCAAGACTACATCAAGTTCCACTTCATCAAGTACAACTACAACTCTGAGGATTCCCATCAAGATGGTGTGGATCCCGAAGAAGAAGAACTAGAGAGTTCTTGAGGGTGACTCCGCCAACATACTTCACTCTTATCATTTTGGCAAGAACGAGTGCAATCAACTTCCACATCTTGCACTAGTTCAAGGAGTCACAAACCCTCTTGTTGGTAAGACAAGGGACAAGGTAACCTAAAGCTTTCATAGACATCATCTTGTGTGTGCATCACTCTATGTCTATGGATAACCTTGTTTGTTCCTTGTGGGACTAACCCGTGTAGGTATTGAAAGTGCAACTCACTCCAAAGGATAGCTCCAAATGATCTACATCAACTTAGAGCATCCACATCTTCAACACCTACATGAAGTCATCATCGACAAAACCCAAGGTTAGTTCATCCCTCTTAGGGGGGATCTCACATCTAGGGGGAGCTTTACTCTAACAATTGAGTTAAATAAACTCTAATTGTGTGAACACAACAACGCTTTATGTAAAAGTGGTAACCCCACTTGTGCTTAAACGATGAGTATGACCTGTGATCAAATGTTCTAATTTGACTCCTAAGTCAATATACTCATATATAGATGACCTAGTCATCGCCAATTGCTTGATAGATGCTAGAATTGTTTGTGCATGCTTTGCCACATATTTCATTTGTCATTTTTATTGTGTGAGCATGTTGGTTGCATAATTTACTCATTCGAGGACATCCACTTGTTGTTTTGATTGATTGGTTTCCTTTTCTTTTGGCCAAGTGGATGGACAAGAATGCCTAAGAACCTTCTCTAGCTATCTATGATTTTCTCGTCTCAAACTCTATTCATGCTGCATCACAAAATTTGATCAAGTCAGATTCAAACCACTCTGTGTGAGGAGCACTCGGAGTCCCCGATTCGTCATAGACTTAAACTTCCAAAACTTCCTTGTGTGTTTCGGTCTGACCGATTCACCCATTTCGGTCATACCGAGATCACTAAGTCGATCTAGGTTTTCAATCTCGGTGCAACCGATTTGAACTTTTCGGTCACACCGAGATGCATAACTGCAGTTATGCATCTCGGTGCCACCAAGTTGTTCCACTCGGTCACACCGACAGGGTCGGGCTATATATACCCACGGGAAAAATTTTGGAAATTTTCTCCGAACCCTTTCACCCGCGCTTAGCCTGCTCTGCCTCCAGGGTCTCCGGATCGTCCTCCTCGTCGCCAGTTGCCTCCTGTCGCTGGTCTCCTCCGCTGTCAACGGGAATCAACCCTGCCGTTTCCGCCGTAGCGAGTTCATCGCCGAACTAGGGTATGAACTCGATCACTATGCTATCCTTATCTGATTCCTAGCACATTGTGTTCGCCATGAATCTTGCCACGATTGAGATCATTCTATCCATCGAAAACACTCCGTAGTTTAGTCGTGAATTGAAAATTTAGGGTTAGGTTTCCGCCGAAACCATATTGGACCCACCGAGTTGTGGAACTCAGTACCACCGATTCGGCTCAGGCCATTACACATGTGATTCTCGGTCTGATCGAGAATTGCAAATCAGTGTGACCGAGTTCAGGACTTTGTGAAACCCTAGCAGTCTCGGTGCCACCGAACTGTGACTCGGTCTGACCGAGTTCACTAGTTTAGGTTCCAACAGCTGCTTCGGTATCACCGAGTTTACAAATCGGTTGATCCAAAATGCTTTCTATGGAAAACTAAAACTAAGTTTTTAATTCATTCTTTTGCAAAAACCTCTGTATTTTGTGATGCTCATCCACTCTACCTCATCTATAATCTATTCACAGGGTCTGCCGTCAGTGTTTGCAATATGTCTGGACAGAGTGACAGCCAGAACAAGTCAGAGGAGCAGGTTCACTTGAGTGAGGGCACTAGTCCCTCTAGCAACTCAGATGATGGCAGTAGGAGCACCCCAAGCAACTTACCCAAAGCTGCCACCAGGGCCAGAAAGAAGAAAACTTCTAAATCTGAGGATGAAGACAATGTGGCAGTTGAGGATGAGGCCACTTCCAAGAAGAAAGTGGTTAAAAAGGAGTATAGCACTACTGCTGCAACTAAGCCTGGTATGAAGACCAAAATGCCTGCAAAGAGAATTCCAATGTCTAAGGCCAGAGCATCTACTCAAGTCCCGTTGGAATCTGAACCCAAAGAGGGTGCTGCAGAAGGGAAGAAGAGGAAAGAGAGGGTCAAGAAGATCACTACCAGAGTGCTTGGGAGATCCTCAATCATGAAAGATTCTGAAGAGGAAGAGGAAGAAGATGCTGCACCAGCACCGAAAGCTCGGAAGCTTATGGGTGATGCCATCAGGGCAGGGGTTGTTCCATCTAAGCCTAAGACTGCTCCTAAGGCTGCTGCTCCAGCTCCAAAGCCAAAACCAAAGAGGAGCACCAGGAACATCCCTGCTGAGGAGAAGAACAAGGCCCCAGTGCCTGAAGCTGAAATGGAAGAAGAAGATGATGAGTCACATGTCTTGAGGAAGTTGAAGCCAAAAATTCCAGATCACAATGATGCTCATCAAGTTGCAGAGAACATGAAGATAAGGAAGGACTCGGGATTGAGTCTATGGAGAGAGTCTGATCCATATGCCACCAGGAGAAGGACTGCTGTGGACTACAGGTTCCATACAAAGGAACATTAGGACTTCTATGAGACCATCTTGCTTGACAAGAAACCCATAGTGTGTGACATGAGATGGGTCGACTGGGAGTACATCAGGGAGAATGATGAACACTATCCAGGTGTATATGATAGTTTCAAGGCTTGTGGAGTTGATGAGTTTGTGGCTCAGAAGCTCACAAAATGGAATGGTGAGCTCATCATGCAGTTCTACTCCACAGCTCACTTCTACCCAGATGGAAGGATTGTCTGAATGTCTGAAGGTACTAGGTACCAGTCCACAGTTGCAGAATGGGCGAAATTGATCAATGCCCCAAAAGAGAGTGAAGATGACTTGGATGTCTATGCCAACAAGAAGAAGGATCACAACACCATGGCACACATGTACAAGGAGATCCCGGATGCTGCTCTTGAGACACACAAGTTTGGATCTGTACATTACCTTCTGTCAGGCTTGCCAACTATCAACTGGATCCTCAGGCACACTCTCTTGCCAAAGTCAGGTGATCACAAGATGATCGGAGGCCATGCAATCAACTTGCTTCACATCTTTGATGTCCCATAGAAGTTCAAAGTCATGAGCCTAATAGTTGACACTATCAAGAGGACAGCTGCAGATCAGAAAAGGAGTTGTGGGTATGCCCCATAGATCCAGGAGCTGATCAACTCCAAGATGGGAACTGACACATATCTGCTGGACAAGGAGCACATGCCCATCTACCCAAAATTTGAGGACAACACTGTGGTGATGGATGAAAAGGAACCATCTTATGTGCACGCACAAGCCAAGAAGGAGAAGGCAAAGGCTGAAAAGGCTGCAAGGATGCCAACTACTGAAGAAGCATCTCAGTATCTTCTGAAGAGCAAGCAAGATTAGCTTGGCTACTTGATTGCCTCCACACTAAGGATTGAGAAGGGACTGGCCACTCTGACTCAAAACCAGGAGAGCCTGGAAAGGATCGTGGAACAGAAGTTCTATGACTTGGATGTGAAGGTAACTGAGATCCAGTCTGTTGTGGAGCAACTTCAGGATGATATGCGGGAGAGGAAGGGTAAGACAACCACTGATGCATTTGCCAGAGTGCCTAGAGCTCAGAGGTCTGTTGTAGTGCCTATTCCAGACACCAGAGCCACTTCATCTGCACCAGCTACAGCTTTAGTGCCACCAGCACCTACTCCATCAGCTCCATCTACTTTGACTGAAGCCTTCGTTCTTGGAGTTATCCAGACACCACCACCTGAA
Organism: Triticum aestivum; assembly: GCF_018294505.1. NCBI lineage: Eukaryota > Viridiplantae > Streptophyta > Magnoliopsida > Poales > Poaceae > Triticum > Triticum aestivum. Next base: position 669,197,162 of record NC_057806.1, read on the forward strand.
GACCAAGCCTGAGAGACAATTTAGTGCTATGCATTTTCTAGGAACTTTTTGGTAACTTGTTGCCAAAGGGGGAGAAAAATGTATAGATCATAGGCTTCGAGAGAGAGCGTTGTTTTTTATTCTCTGTTGCTTTGGTGGTTGAACTTTATTTGCTTGTTTGAGATACTTACTGTCTGCGTGATACTTGGATGATCATGTGTGTTTGATCATATGCTACTTTAATGCTTGTTGGATGACATTATCTTTTTATCCCTATATGATCATTCACTTTGCTTGGTGATGAGTGAATGTATTTAATTATTATCATTTTGAGCGCTCCACCAAGATGTATGTGACATGGAAGAGTAACCCATGAGCCTAACTCTTTGTGCATTTGCAGTCCAAAGCAAATCATAAACTATGCACAAATTTAGGGGGAGCTCTTGCTTTTCACATACTTCTCAAAGTGACAATGTTTTTCACTATTATTATGACTCGTCGAAGCTTTGATCTATATGTTGTCATCAATTACCAAAAAGGGGGAGATTGAAAGTGCAACTATCCCTAGGTGGTTTTGGTAATTCCTAACAACATATAGGTCATTGAGCTAATGCTATTCCAAGATTAATATTTCAGGAAAAGCTCAATGAATGGCATGGCATGGATGAGGAAAGTGGACCCCTCAAAATATTAAGGACAAAAAGATTGGCTCAAGCTCAAAGCTCAAGACTCTACATTTTATATTTTAGTGATCCAAGATCGCATTGAGTCTCTAGGAAATGTCAATACTATCAAGGAGGGATGAGGTGTTTCTTAATGGCGTTCTTGCTTCATAGTGCTTAGTGATATGCTCTAAAACCCTCAACTACCTTCCCACATCCACATATGACCTAAACCAAAAGTCAAACTCGGCCCCACCGATTCTTTCTATCCGGCGCCACCGAGTTCAGATGTCATAGCCACTGCCACAAACCCTAGGCAATTCGGTCTCACCGATAGGGATTTCGGTCACACTGAGATGGGGTTGTAATCTCTCTGTTTCCCTTCGTAACGTTTCGGTCCTACCGAGATGAGCGATCGGTCCCACCGAGATTGCAATGTAAACTCTCTGTTTCCCTTTTCTAACATTTCGGTCCCACCAAAATGAGCAAATCGGTCCCATCGAGTTTACCTAACCAACACTCTGGTTAGCTTATTACCAAAATCGGTCCCACCGATTTTGTGTAATCGGTCACACCGAGATTACATTATGCCCTAACCGTAACCATATCGGTCCAACCGAGTTGCATCTCAGTCCCACCGAAAATCCTAACATTCACTAGGTTTGCTAAATCGGTCCGACCGAGTTTCTCAATTCGGTCTCACCGAGATTGGTAAATTGTGTGTAACGGTTAGTTTTTGTGTGGAGGCTATATATACCCCTCCACCCACTCTTCATTCGTGGAGAGAGCCATCAGAACATACCTACACTTCCAATACACATTTTCTGAGAGAGAACCACCTACTCATGTGTTGAGGCCAATACATTCCATTGCTACCATATGAATCTTGATCTCTAGCCTTCCCAAGTTGTTTCCACTCAAATCTTCTTTCCACCAAATCCATATCCTGTGAGAGAGAGTTGAGTGTTGGGGAGACTATCATTTGAAGCACAAGAGCAAGGAGTTCATCATCAACACACCATTTGTTACTTCTTGGAGAGTGGTGTCTCCTAGATTGGCTAGGTGTCACTTGGGAGCCTCCGACAAAGATTGTGGAGTTGAACCAAGGAGTTTGTAAGGGCAAGGAGATCGCCTACTTCGTGAAGATCTACCGCTAGTGAGGCAAGTCCTTCGTGGGCGATGGCCATGATGGGATAGACAAGGTTGCTTCTTCGTGGACCCTTCATGGGTGGAGCCCTCCGTGGACTCGCGCAACCGTTACCATCCATGGGTTGAAGTCTCCATCAACGTGGATGTACGATAACACCACCTATCAGAACCACGACAAAACATCTGTGTCTCCAATTGCGTTTGAATTCTCCAAACCCTTCCCTTTACATTCTTGCAAGTAGCATGCTTTACTTTCCGCTGCACATAGACTCTTTGCATGCTTGCTTGAATTGTGTTAAGATTGCTTGACTTGTGCTAAGATAGCTAAAATCTGCCAAAGACTGAAATTGGGAAAAGGATAGATTTTTAATTGGTCAAGTAGTCTAATCACCCCCCTCTAGACATACTTTCAATCCTATAGACGGGGTCACGCTTGGCGCCCATGCGAGCAAGGACATCCGCCGCTTGATTACTTTCTCGGGCCACATGATGAAACTCGAGTCCCTCGATCTGAGCTGATATTTTGAGTACGGCATTACGATAGGGCACCATCTTTGGATCTTTGGCAACGAAGTCTTCGTTTATTTGGGATATTGCGAGGTTTGAATCCCCGTGTAGCTCCCGGCGTTGTATGCCCATGGAGACATCCATCTGAAGACCGTGTAATAAGGTCTCGTATTCGGCTGTGTTATTGGAGTCTGTGTATAGTATTTGGAGTACGTACTGGACTATGTCTCCTGTGGGGGACGTTAAGACAACGCTCGCTCCTAAACCGGCCAGCATTTTAGAGCCGTCAAAGTGCATGACCCAATTGGAATATGTACCATACTCTTTAGGGAGTTCGGACTCTGTCCATTCGGCGACAAAGTCAGCCAATACTTGGGATTTAATTGCTCGCCGTGGTTTGTATGTTATATCAAATAGCAAGAGCTCAATGGCCCACTTGGCAATCCGGCATGTAGCATCGCGGTTGTTTATTATGTCATTGAGTGGTACTTCAGAAGCCACCGTGATCGAGCACTCTTGGAAGTAGTGTCGTAGCTTCCGGGATGCCATGAAGACCGCATATGCTATCTTTTGGTAATGAGGGTACCGGGATTTGCATGGTGTAAGGACAGTGGATACATAATATACCGGTTTCTGAAGTGGGAATTTATGTCCGTCCTCCTCTCGTTCGACGACGAGCACCGCACTCACCACCTAGTGTGTTGCACAGATGTATAATAGCATGGGTTTGCTGACGTTCGGCGCGGCCAGGATTGGGTTGCTCACTAAAACAGCTTTTATTTTTTCCAGTCCGACCATCACTCGAAGTGGTCGGTGCGTCGGAGCAGGCGATATAGTGGCAATGCCTTTTCTCCTAATCTGGAGATAAAGCGGCTTAAAGCTGCCACGCATCCGGCTAGTTTCTGGACCTGTTTGAGGTCTATTGGTGTAGCCAATTGTGACAAAGCTCGGATTTTGGCTGGGTTTGCATCAATTCCTCTATTGGAAACAATGAAGCCCAACGTTTTCCGGCGGGGACGTTGAATACACACATTTCTGGATTGAGCTTGATGTCATATGTATGGAGGTTGTCGAATGTGAGACGCAGGTCATCTACTAGTGACTTGACGTGCTTAGTTTTGATGATGACATCATCCACATATGCTTCGACCTTCTTGCTGATTTGTTTCTCCAGGCATGTTTGAATCATGTGTTGGTAGGTGGCGCCGGTGTTTTTCAGCCTGAAGGGCATAGTGTTGAAGCAGAAAGGCCCGTATGGGGTAATGAATGTTGTTTCGGCTTGATCAGACTCCTTCAAATTGATTTGATGGTATCCAGAGTATGCGTCGAGGAAACATAGTGAGCCGTGTCCTGCAGTAGCATCAATGATCTGATAGATGCGGGGGAGGAGGAAGGGATCCTTAGGGCAGGCCTTGTTGAGGTCTTTGAAATCGATGCACAGGCGCCAGGATTTATCCTTCTTTGGTACCATCACCAGGTTTGCTAGCTAGTCCAGGTGTTTTATTTCTCGGATGAACCTAGCCTCAATTAACTTGGCTAGCTCCTCCCCCATAGCTTGCGGTTTGGGTTTAGAAATGCGCCGCAGTGTTTGCTTGACCGGCTTGTATCCCTTTAATACATTGAGCCTATGTTCGGCCAAACTGCGTGGGATTCCTGGCATATCAGAGGGGTGCCAGGTGAATATGTCCCAGTTCTCGCGCAGGAACGCGCGTAATGCGGCATCGACCGTCGGGTCCAGCTGTGCTCCGATGGAAGCTGTCTTCTTGGGGTCCGTCAGGTGAACTTGAAATTTCACTATTTCGTCCGCTGGTTTGAAGGAGGTGGATTTGGGTCGCTTATCAAGGATTACGTTGTCCCTATCCACCATGGAGCGTAGTGCGGTTAATTCTTCGGCCGCTAGGGCCTTAGATAGTGCTTCGAGGGCCAGGGATGCGGTTTTGTTTTCGGCACAGAGCGCTATGTCCGGATCACTAGCGAGAGTGATAATACCGTTTGGCCCGGGCATCTTGAGCTTCATATACCCGTAGTGAGGTATGGCTTGAAAGCACGTGAATGCGTCTCGCCCCAACAGGGCGTGATATCCACTGTTGAACGGGGCCACTTGGAAGGTTATCTCTTCGGACCGATAGTTCTCTGGCATGCCGAATACCACGTCGAGTTTAATTTTTCCTGCGCATCTTGCTTCCCGACTGTGAATGATTCCTAATAAGGTCGCATTACTTTGCTCGATGCGGCTCCTATCCATTTGCATTTTATTGAGTGTGTCCTCGTAGATGAGGTTCATCCCACTACCGCCGTCCATGAGTACTTTAGCGAGCCAAAAACCATCCACAATTGGATTGAGAACCAAGGCGGCTGGTGCCCGTACTGGCCGGAATTTTGGTTCATCCTCAACATTAAAAGTTATGGCCGTGTCGTTCCAGGGATTTATTGTTGCGACTTGGCAGACTTCGGCGAGGTCACGGAGTGCCCTCTTGCGCCGATTGTTTGAAGCGAAAGTCTCGAAGACCGTCAATACTCTGAGGTCGTTGTCTTCCGGAGAGTACTGCTCTGAGGTGTTTTTGGTGAGGATATCCTCGCCTCTCTTGGCCACTTGCCGGAGTATCCAACATGCTCTGAGGCTATGGGTTGGTTCGGTATCCTGTGTCGTGTGTATTTTTCATGGCTTATCGAGCCATCCCTCAAGGATGGTTCCACATCCCGTAATGGGTTTAATTTTCTTGCCTACGGGGTCGGGTGCCCTGCGAGGGTGCATCCTTTTTGCCCGCCACAGAGGTGGCGTGAAGGCCGGTGGTTCCAAAAGAGTTGCCTCAGTTTTCCAGGCGCTTTCCATTGCGTAGTACTTCTGTACTATGGTTGCCAAGTCAGCAAAGTGTAGTACGTGACGTCGGTTGAGGGCGTTGAGGATTCCTTCATCTGTGCAATTATTGCAAAATACTAAAATCGCGTCCTCATTGCGGCAATCTTTAATCTTGTTCTTGACAAGGAGGAATCTGGCCCAAAAGAGATGGACTATTTCCTGAGGCTGCCGCCGTATGTACATGAGGTCGCACATATCCGGGGGACCGGAATTGCTTGGCGAATATTGCTTGTGGTGGGTGGGTGGCTTTAAATCCGTACCCTAACCCAATGTGGAGTCCGGAGTTTGAAAAACTTCCGAGTTTATTAGTTCGTGCTCTGGGGTGTCCAATGATTCTTTAGGCTCAATGCCCGATTCTAAGTTTGGAGGACAGGAAGTGTCACCCCATAGACGGGTATCCAGCTCTCCGAGCTCAGAAATCCAAACGTAGCTTGTTTTCAGCATAGGGGAAGAGTTGTTGTTTTGCTCCTCTATGACCGCTATCTGATGGGCGACCGGAGGAGATTTGATTTCTCTCTGATCAGGTTTAAGCCCAATCCAATCATAGTCTGTAGCAACCCCTAGGGCGGCCATGCGATCTAGGAGTTCGTTTAAGGACGACAAATCCGCCGGATCCATCCGTTTGGAGTATTCGGGGTCAACACGGAGACGATTTTCGGTGACTTGGGAAGTCATCATCGTCTTAAAGGTCGAACGGGCAGCCATGGTAAAGCTGCCCAGCCGGAGGGTTTGGCATGAGGCCAGGGCTTCTTCGGAAGTGATGTTGTCCTTGATAACAAGTCGAGCCATCAATCATGTTGTCGACACAGAGGAACTCTCAATGAAAGCACCAATGTCGGTGTCAAAATCGGCAGATCTCGGGTAGGGGGTCCCAAACTATGCGTCTGAGGATCGAAGGTAGCAGGAGACAGGGACACAGTGTTTACCCAGGTTCGGGCCCTCTTGATGGAGGTAATACCCTACTTCCTGCTCGATTATCTTGGATGAATATGGGGTTTACAAGAGTTGATCTACCCCGAGATCGTAATGGCTAAACCCTAGACGTCTAGCATGTATGATTATGATTGCCTCTACGGACGAAACCCTTCGGCTTATTGATAACCACAAGTATAAGGGATCGCAACAGTTTTCGATAAGTAAGAGTGTCGAACCCAACGAGGAGCTAAAGGTAGAACAAATATTCCCTCAAGTTCTATCGACCACCGATACAACTCTATGCATGCTTGATGTTCTCTTTACATAGAACAAGTATGAAACTAGAAGTACTTTGTAGGTGTTGTTGGATAGATTTGCAAGATAATAAAGAGCAAGTAAATAAAAAGTAGGGGTTGTTTAGTTAAAGAAACAATAAAGTAAATATAGCGAGTGTGGAAAAGTGGTGGTAGGAGTTGCGAAATTGCCCCTAAGCAATTGACTACGTTACTAGACCGATAGCAAGTATTATGTGGGAGAGGCCACTGCTAGCATGCCATCCCCGACTTGGAATTCTATGCACTTATGATTGGAACTATTAGCAAGCATCCGCAACTACTAATGTTCATTAAGGTAAAACCCAACCATAGCATTAAGATATATTGGTCCCCCTTCAATCTCGTATGCATCAATTTCTATGCTAGGTTGAAGCTTCTGTCACTCTTGCCCTCCAATACATAGTCCTATCAACATACAACTAACCCTAGGGTGTGATCCACGCGCGCAATCATATGATGGGCACCAAAGGACAGCAACATAACCACAAGCAAATTAAATCAATCATAGCAATTCATCAACCACCGATAGGACAACGAAAATCTACTCAGACATCATAGGATGGAAACACATCATTGGATAATAATATGAAGCATAAAGCACCATGTTCAAGTAGAGGGTACAGCGGGTTGCGGGAGAGTTGACCGCTTTAGATAGAGGGGGGAAGGTGGTGGAGATGTTGGTGAAGATGGCGGACGTGTTGGTGTAGATCTCGGTGATGATGATGGCCCCCGGTGGCACTCCGGTGCCACCGGAAGCGAGGGGGGAGAGCCCCCCTCCTTCTTCTTCTTCCTTGACATCCTCCCTAGATGGGAGAAGGGTTTCCCCTCTGGTCCATGGCCTCGATGGCACGGGAGGGGCGAGAGCCCCTCCGAGATTGGATCTGTCTCTCTGTCTCTCTCTGTTTCTGCGTTCCCCCTCGCTCTGTTTCACCGTTTCGTGTATATATGGAGATTCGTAACTCCGATTGGCCTGAAACCTTCGCCGTGATTTTTTTCCGAATATTAGCTTTCTTGCAGCAAAAGAAGAGCGTCAACCGCCTTACGGTGGGCTCACGAGGATAGGGGCTCGCCCTAAGGGGGGGGGGCCTGCCTCGTGACCACCTCGGGCACTGGTTCGCATTGATTTTCCTTCCGAATTTTCCATATTTTCCATAAATAAGCTCCGTCCGTTTTTATCCCGTTTGGACTCCGTTTGATATGGATATTCTGCGAAACCAAAAACATGCAACAGACAGGAACTGGCACTGGGCACTGGATCAATATGTTAGTCCCAAAAAATAATATAAAAAGTTTCCAAAAAGTATATGAAAGTTGAATAATATTGGAATGGAACAATCAAAAATTATAGATACGACGGAGACGTATCAGCATCCCCAAGCTTAATTCTTGCTCGTCCTCGAGTAGGTAAATGATAAAAAGGATAATTTTTGATGTGGAATGCTACCTAGCATAATCTTGAACATATGTCTAATCATGGCATGAATATTAAGACACGAGTGATTCAAAGCAATAGTCTGTCCTTTGACATAAAAATAATAATACTTCAAGCATACCAACCAAGCAATAATGTCTTATTGAAATAACATAGCCAAAGAAAGCTCATCCCTACAAAATCATATAGTCTGGCTATGCTCCATCTTCACCACACAAAGCATTCACATCATGCACAACCCTGATGACAAGCCAAGCAATTGTTTCATACTTTTGATGTTCTCAAACCTTTTAAACTTTCACGCAATACATGAGCATGAGCAATGGGTATAGCACTATAGGTGGAATAGAATATGATGATGGGGGTTATGTGGAGAAGACAAAAAGGAAGAAAGTCTCACATCAACTAGGCGTATCAACGGGCTATGGAGGTGCCCATTAATAGATATCAATGTGAGGAGTAGGGATTGCCATGCAACGGATGCACTAGAGCTATAAGTATATGAAAGCTCAAACTGAAACTAAGTGGGTGTGCATCCAACTTGCTTGCTCATGAAGACCTCGGGCATTTGAGGAAGCCCATCATCGGAATATACAAGCCAAGTTCTATAATGAAAATTCCCACTAGTATATGAACGGGATAACTCAAGAGACTCTCTATATGAAGAACATGGTGCTACTTTTAAGCACAAGTGTGGAAAAAGGATAGTAGCACTGCCCCTTCTCTCTTTTTCTCTCATTTTTTTCATTTTTTTCATATATATTTTTGGTGGGCTTCTTTGGCCTCTTTTTTTATTTGGGCTTCTTTGGCCTCTTTTATTTTTTGTAAAGTCCGGAGTCTCATCCCGACTTATGGGGGAATCATAGTCTCCATCATCCTTTCCTCATTGGGGCAATGTTCTAATAATGATGATCATCACACTTTTATTTACTTACAACTCAATATTACAACTCAATGTCTAGAACAAAGATATGACTCTATATGGATGCCTCCGGCAGTGTACCGGGATGTGCAATGATCTAGCGTAGCAATGACATCAAAAAATGGACAAGCCATGAAAACATCATGCTAGCTATCTTACGATCATGCAAAGCAATATGACAATGAATGCTCAAATCATGTATATGATGATGATGGAAGTTGCATGGCAATATATCTTGGAATGGCTATGGAAATGCCATGATAGGTAGGTATGGTGGCTGTTTTGAGGAAGGTATATGGTGGGTTTATGGTACCGGCGAAAGTTGCACGGTACTAGAGAGGCTAGCAATGGTGGTAGGGTGAGAGTGCGTATAATCCATGGACTCAACATTAGTCATAAAGAACTCACATACTTATTGCAAAAATCTATTAGTCATCGAAACAAAGTACTAAGCGCATGCTCCTAGGGGGATAGATTGGTAGGAAAAGACCATCGCTCGTCCCCGACCGCCACTCATAAGGAAGACAATCAATAAACACCTCATGCTCCGACTTCGTTACATAACGGTTCACCATACGTGCATTCTACGGGACTTGCAAACTTCAACACAAGTATTTCTCAATTTCACAATTACTCGACTAGCATGACTCTAATATCACCACCTTTATATCGCAAAACTATTGCAAGGAATCAAACATATCATATTCAGCGATCTACAAGTTTATGTAGGATTTTATGACTAACCATGTGAATGACCAGTTCCTGTCATCTCTCTAAATAGATTTAAGTGAAGCAAGAGAGTTTAATTCTTTATACAAAATATATGCCCACGCTCTAACAAATATAAGTGAAGCAAAAGAGCATTCCACAAATGGCGGTTGTCTAAGTGAAGAGAAACAGGCAATCCAAACTTCAAATGATATAAGTGAAGCACATGAAGCATTGTATAAAGCCATACTCAAAAGATATAAGTGAAGTGCAATGAGCATTCTATAAATCAACCAAGGACTATCTCATACCAGCATGGTGCATAAAAAGAAAAATAAAAACCTAAATGCAAAAGACGCTCCAAGACTTGCACATATCGCATGAACGAAACGAATCCGAAAACATACTGATACTTGTTGAAGAAAGAGGGGATGCCTCCCCAGCATCCCCAAGCTTAGACGCTTGAGTCTCCTTGAATATTTACTTGGGGTGCCTCGGGCATCCCCAAGCTTGAGCTCTTGCCTCTCTTCCTTCTTCTCACATCGAGACCTTCTCGATCATCGAACACTTCATCCACACAAAACTCCAACAGAAAACTCGGTAAGATCCGTTAGTATAATAAAGCAAATCACTACTATAAGTACTGTTGCAAACCAATTCATATTTTGTTTTTGCATTGTTTCTACTGTAATATAACTTTTTCATGGCTTAATCCACTGATATAAATTGATAGTTTCATCAAAACAAGCAAGCTATGCATCAAAAACAGAATCTGTCTAAAACAGAACAGTCTGTAGCAATCTGAACATTCACCATACTTCTGACACTTGAAAAATTCAGCCAAAATTAGGAAAAATAAAGAATTTTTACAGAAAGACAGTGCAAGAATAATCAGAACCATTTGATGTTCCAGCTAAAAATGTAAAATTGCGCACTACAGCCAAAGTTTCTGTCCTGCACCGTACAAACCATCAAGCAAATGTAAACATCCTAAAGGCAAACCTTGGCACATTATTTTTTAATACAATGGAATTGTACAAGGGGATAATTATTTTTGTTGAAAAGTTTCTGTAATCAAGATTCACAAAGTTTCCGTGAGCATGAACAAAGTCCAAGGCTAGCTCCCACTTCAACAATGCTTGTCTCTCTCACTTTCACTTTCCTTTTTGAAAAAGTTTTGGGTTCCCCTCTTTATTTTTGTTGTTTTTAAACTATATGAAAGCAATCAACAGAAATAAATGACTCTCTAAAACTTCCGGGTTGTCTCCCTGGCAGCGCTTTCTTTAAAGCCATTAAGCTAGGCATATAGTGCTCAAGTAATGGATCCACCCGGATCCCAAGGTATATCAAAGCCAATTTTAATTAACAATGATTTGTAATTATTGGTGAGCATAACGTAACATATATCATGTAATGACGAAGTCTAACTCTCTTTTTATGCATCAGCATGTTATAAAAGAACAATTCATGCACACATAGTAAATGCCAATGCATCTATCCCTATACTAATTACATACTCCCAAAAAATTCCCACGTTAATTAGAATTTACGGACCGTTAATCTGGTGGGGTCGAGTTATAACGGTGTAGATTTACTGAATTTATGGACCGTTAATCTGGTGGGGTCGAGTTATAACGGTGTAGATTTACTGTTGGATTAAAACATGACAACCGACATGACTCCTTTCACCGTAATCTTCCCCTGGAGTTCTGAACGATGCCAAATAAGGGATCTTTCCCTGACCTCTCTCTTCTTCACGTCATGCAGCCGCCACCGCCGCTGACATCCATCAAAATTGGCTATAGGCGCAAGCCTCTTCAGCCGCTGCCTGCACACATCCTCCTCCGCTTGTTCTCTATTCCATCCTTTAATCTTCCATCCTCTAATATTTGTTTGTGCATGTGTAGGTTCAAGTTGAGCTCCATGCATGAACGTGTCGGAAGGATTCGTCACTGTTCGCAAGCTGAAGCTGCAAGCAAGTACGATCAAGAATACTTCTTGATATCAGTTGTGCCTCTCATGCGTGTCATAGCTGCCGGAAAAATCTTTGTTTACCTGTATGACTGTGTGTGCGTACGCACTTGGTGTGTTTATAGCCGGAATTGATCAAACTGCTTGGGTAGCTTGGCTATGTGTACATGCATGACAGCCTGGCCTTCGTGCGATGTGAGTCATAACTCAGCAATTCCAGTCCTCCTCCTTCTCTATTGATAACTACAGTTGTTAAATATGATAGTCTTCTCCAGCTTTTTTCCGATGGATACTGAGATTGTACCATGCGTAAATACCTGCTGCAGCCTGCACGAGCATGTCTAGCCGTCGAAGACAAGCAATACTTCGCCAAAACAATACGAACAGGAGCAGTATTTGTCCAGCGATGACATCGTCCATGTCTATTGATGTGATTGGCACATCACCACAGGTACTCCCACCTCAATAGATGTACTGATCTATGTAGCTATTTTTGCATGAAACACTTCATGTATAGCATGCAAGCATCATGGCTATGTATTCCTGTGTCAATCGTGTGTTGGGTTGCTATTTGCTGAAAGATGGCAATATTTCCCATCAGATCTTCCTCTTTGTTAGTTTATTTGCAAGATAATTGTTGTGGTTGATTTGTTGACCAATTTTTTTGAAGTCATACTGAACCTGAAGCATGCCTGGGGGGTTCTAAGTTCCTAATAATTATTCAGATGACTTATTATATAGTTGGACAGTTCCTACATCTGCATATATGCACGCCAAACTGTGCATGTTATCTTACAAATAAAGATATAGGGAATAAATAAATCTTCATACGCTATAGCTTCAAGATCAATATTTAATTGGGTATCTTTTAGCATACTTGCAGTTATTGGTTCATGTTTATGCTCAGGGATTTATTCCGGAAGTGTATCAGTCAAGGCGAAGAAACTATACGTATTGTCTCTATTTCCAGCTCAACTGTCAGTTCTGGGAGCTGACTGGAGCTTGCATGCTAGGTGCTCATGATGCGGTGGAGTTGCTTCCATGGCCATTCAAACAACCACCCCTTGCATCTGGTCGCATCTATCACCCATGTTGCATGCGTAAGATTGATAAGAGATCGAATAGTGAAAAGAAGGTAGCCAATGTAGGATGCTTGCGGATGTGTTGCTATTTGACTACACACCTTGCATGTATGTGTTGTTTTGCTATTTATATCGTAAGATTGAACATCGAAGACCTGCCAAAAAGGACAGAACATCGAAGATAGGATTTACTCACCCTTATTCTCTATCGTATATGTTGATTTCAAGTAAATAATGTTGCCCATCTAAATTTCTAATTGCGGAATGTAGGACGCTTCACTTTGAGCTTTGTAGTTGTTCTCTTCAACTTTATAAATAACTAATATTTATGTGATAAATACCATCTCGCTTTGCATCTGATAGTCTATTTGCATGCACTTAGATTCTTTTTTGGTTATTTTCTGTTTTGATTTGGCTTTAGCTTCCAGGGGAAGCTAATATAGTATCATATGGATGCAACCAGCCGCAGGTTTTACGGACATGCGGTCCTAATTCACTGCACGCCTTGCATGTTTGATCCGTTTCTCATTATGTCGTAAGGTGGAATATCAAAGTGCTGCCAACAAAAACATATGGATTATCAAAGAGATGATGTTGTCAGCGCTGTTCCCCTTCATATATGAGAGTTGTAAGTATACTTTGTTTCCCATCTAATTATCTAATTGTAGAATATAAGATGTTGAACTTTGAGGTTTCCCATATATCTTCAATAGTTCTTCTTCTTAACGTTTTCAATTGGACGAACCTCAAACGTGATTTACGTCATAAGATGGATTATCCAAGAGCTGACAAAATTGTAAGATCATTTTTTGATGTTCGGATTTGGATTCCTAGGGTAGCTAATATATTATTTTTGTTGATGCAAAGGGCCACAAGCTCTACAGACTTGCAATCCTGTTGACTTCATGAGTGGATGCATGTTTTGTTCCTTATGTCATAAGATGGGTTATCCAACAGGTGCCAAATTTTTTTTGATATTACAGGAGGGGATGTTGTCACCATTATTCACCTTTATATACGTGCATTGTAAGTGAATTCTTTATCCCATCTAATTTTCTAATTGTACCATGTAAGATGTTACGTTTTGACAGATCCTATATATATTGCCAATGTTGTTCATCGAGATTTTTAATCAAACTTCCAGGAAGTTCGCCTTCATATATGAGGGTTGTTACTATATCCCCCCCCCCCCTCTCTAATTGTACGATATCGCATGTTGCACTTTGAGGTTTCACATATATCTTCAATAGTTGTTCTTCTCAACCTTTTTAATTGGACGAACCTAGCCAACCTTTGCATGCAAATTTTTACGACCACTGCGATCGATGATGGCACCCAGTATCTTACATGGGTTTTAGTCCGAAGCTAATATTTCCATGAGAAAGATACTATTGATTTGAATCTGATAATCCAGTTCCATGCACACTTAGATAAAAAAATTGTTGTTCGGAATTGGATTCCAAGGAAATATAATATATTATCTGTGTTGATGTAAAAAGGGCACAGATTCTACAGACTTGCAATCCTGTTAGACTTCCTGATTGCATGCCTATTTTGTTCTTTACATGTAAGATGGATTATCCAAGAGCTGCCAAAAAATGTATTATATAGGACAGGATGTTGTCACCATTATTCACTTATAATGTGTGGGTCGTAAGTGAAATCTTTATCCCATCAAATTTTCTAATTGTGAGATGTAAGATGTTGCCGTTTGAGAGTTCCTATCTATCTTGCAAGTGTTGTTCATTGAGATTTCTAATTACTCTTCAAGACTTTTTTGATGTAAAAGACATGACGTCTAGGACTACATTGCAAGGCCACCCATATCACAAAATTAACTGTGGCTGAATCGCTTCATAACAAGTTATAAGGATAAGCGGGGAGCCCTTACTTCAAAGAAAAAATGTAATGCACGACAAGTGCGGTGGAGATTAACCTACTTTCAAACAGGACATGTATCATGAGTATGGATATTGTGGATTCCATGAAGAATTTTGTCAACATATAGAAAGGTGCTATCGTGATAGCACAAAAACATTATTGAGGTTGAAAACAAAATAGTAGAACCTAAGAATCCATTTGTTTGCTATTAATGACATTGGCAATTATAAAGTGTTTTTTTTGCTTATATGATATAATTAACATTTGATCACACAGTTCATATTAAAGCTCTGTGGTTGCATAATTAGTGCCGAATAACCTAAAAAGTCCAGCAGTTAGTATTTAGTCATATGATGATTGCACAGGTATTTAGTCATCAACACTTGCACCTATATGGGGTGCATATTGTACATATTTTACATCAATATTGAATATCTTAAAGCATTCTTTAGGCACACTATCATACTTACCACATTTTTGTCATCATGTTTGTTCACAATATGTTGCTTATTCTCGATTAGATTACAATTAGATCTAACAATATACCTTATATGCCATTAGTTAGTAGACTTGGTATTATTATTGAGGCGGATATGATATTATGTTTGTTCATTGGTATGATATCATTAATTGTGATTAATTAGTAATACATAATTAACTCTCTAACAAATAAGATTTTAAGTATCTGACCAACCGCTAAAACATTATGAACAATAGTAGTTGGTATCTTTGAAATGTACATGAAATAACTAACATTATTTTATTTAGTAATATAGACAATCATTATGCAGTACTACTTCTGTATGTCTTCTTTGCCTTTTCAAATTGTTTGCTCTGTTATCTTATGGAAGACACACATGCGTACTAGCCCGTGCGAATGCACGGGTTGGCGACTAGTAGTATAAACAGTTTCTTGCAATTTTGTCATATTGGAAACATAGAGAGGTGGAGATATAGTTCCTCTATCATAATAATTGCAAGTAGGAGCAGCAAGCACATGCATATTATATTCATCAAAATCATCATGTGTAATGGTAAAAGGCAACCCATCAATATAATCCTTAATAAAAGCAAACTTCTCTGATATAGTGTAATCGGGAGAATTCAAAAAGATAATAGGACTATCATGCGTGGGTGCAATAGCAACAATTTCATGTTTAACATAAGGAACTATAGCAAGTTCATCTCCATAAGCTTAATTCATATTGGCATCTTGGCCACAAGCATAGCAAGCATCATCAAAAAGGGATATTTCAAAAGAATCAACGGGATCATAACAGTCATCATAGCAATCATCCTTCGGTAAGCACGAAGGGAATTTAAACAATGTATGAGTTGAAGAGTTACTCTCATTAGAAGGTGGGCACGGGTGATCAATCCGCTCTTCCTCCTTTTGTTCTTCGCTCTCCTCCTCATCTTTTTCATCCAATGAGCTCACAGTTTCATCAATTTCTTCTTCCATAGACTCCTGCAAAATATTAGTCTCTTCTTGGACAGCGGAGTATTCCTCAATATATAGTTTAACATAGGAATTAGAAGCATAATTCTCATAACAATATTCAAGTATGGCAAAATTTTCAGATTTGTGAAAAGTAGCATCATACTTTTCAATCAAAGAAGCAATTTCATAAGCACCCTTAAAAGCAACAAATTCTTCAATTTGTTGAACATCATAGTAATTGTAAACACCCTTAGCATACGAAGATACGATTCCATTATCACTAAACTCACATTGATAGGGAAGGTGTTTCTTAGGGTTTTCAAAGCAACAAGTAAAATCATAAATTCACATAAATTCCAAGCATAGCATTACAAACGACGAATTTGACCCAATAGAATTTTCCCTTTTTCAGATATTCGGTGTCGCACATAACAAGTATGCTCATCTAAAGATTTTCCCTCAACTAAGCTAGTTGGGGTTTCAGCACGAGCACATGGGGATTGAAGATGATCCAAGTAATAAGCTTCAGCAGTGTGATAGATTTTGAGTGGTTCTTCAACCATTGGTTCAGTAGGTACAACTACTTTTTTGGGTATTTTGCGTTTCCTACACATAACAAAATATAGGAAACAACTAAGAACAGCAAATAAAAATTACTTAGTGATAAAGCAAACAAGCACACACGAGAATATTCACCCCACGCTATTGCTCCCCGGCAACGGCGCCAGAAAAAGGTCTTGATAACCCACAAGTATAGGGGATCGCAACAGTTTTCGATAAGTAAGAGTGTCGTCGAACCCAACGAGGAGCTAAAGGTAGAACAAATATTCCCTCAAGTTCTATCGACCACCGATACAACTCTACGCACGCTTGATGTTCGCTTCATTATTAGAGCATTGTACCATGTGAGGAATGATGACGGAGACTATGATTCCCCCACAAGTCAGAATGAGACTCCGGACGAAAAAAAGAGGCCATAAAAAAAGAAGGCCCAAACAAAAAAATGAGAGAAAAAGAGAGAAGGGGCAATGTTACTATCCTTTTTCCACACTTGTGCTTCAAAGTAGCACCATGATCTTCATGATAGAGAGTCTCTTATGTTGTCACTTTCATATACTAGTGGTAATTTTTCATTATAGAACTTGGCTTGTATATTCCAATGATGGGCTTCCTCAAATTGCCCTAGGTCTTCGTGAGCAAGCAACTTCGATGCATACCCACTTAGTTGCTTTGTTGAGCTTTCATACACTTATAGCTCTAGTGCATCTGTTGCATGGCAATCCCTATTCACTCACATTAATATCTATTGATGGGAATCTCCATAGCCCATTGATATGCCAAGTTGATGTGAGACTATCTTCCTCCCTTTTGTCTTCTCCACAACCACCATTCTATTCCACCTATAGTGTTATGTCTATGGCTCGCGCTCATATATTGCGTAAAAGTTGAAAAAGTTTGAAAAGGCTAAGTATGAAACAATTGCTTGTCTTGTCATCAGGGTTGTGCATGATGGGAGCATTTTGTGTGACGAAAATGAAGCATGGCCAAACTATATGATTTTGTAGGGATGAGATTTCTTTGGCTATGTTATTTTGAGAAGACATAATTGCTTGGTTAGTATGCTTGAAGCATTATTGTTTGTATGTCAATGTTAAACTTTTGTCTTGAATCTTTCGGATCTGAACATTCATGCCACAATAAAGAAAATTACATTGAAAATTATGTTAGGTAGCATTCCACTTCAAAAAATTTGTTATTATCATTTACCTACTCGAGGACGAGCAGGAATTAAGCTTGGGGATGCTTGATACGTATCCAACGTATCTATAATTTTCGATTGTTCCATGCCATTATATTATCTATTTTGGATGTTTAATGGGCTTTAATATGCTCTTTTATATTATTTTTGGGACTAACCTATTAACCGGAGGCCCAGTGCCAGTTTCTGGTTTTTTGCCTATTTTAGAGTTTCGCGGAAAAGGAATATCAAATGGAACGAAACCTTCGCGAGGATCTTTCTTGGAACAAACGCAAACCAGGAGACTTGGAGTGGAAGTCTGGAACTCCGCGAAGCTTCCACAAGGCAGGAGGGCGCGCCCAGGGGGTAGGCATGCCCCCCACCCTCGTGGGCCCCACAGAGCTCCACCGGCGTACTTCTTTCGGCTATATATACTCTTATACCCTAAAAACATCAGGGGGAGCCACGAAACCACTTTTCCACCGCCGCAACCTTCTGTACCCGTGAGATCCCATTTGGGGCCTTTTCCGGCGATCTGCCGGAGGGGGATTCGATAACGGAGGGCTTCTACATCAACACCATAGCCTCTCCGATGTTGTGTGAGTAGTTTACCACAGACCTTCGGGTCCATAGTTATTAGCTAGATGGCTTCTTCTCTCTCTTTGGTTCTCAATACAAAGTTCTCCTCGATGTTCTTGGAGATCTATTTGATGTAATACTTTTTGTGGTGTGTTTGCCCAGATTCGATGAATTGTGGATTTATGATCAAGTTTATCTATGAAGAATATTTGGTTCTTCTCTGAATTCTTATATGCATGATTTGATATCTTTGCAAGTCTCTTCGAATTATCGGTTTAGTTTGGCCTACTAGATGGATCTTTCTTGCAATGGGAGAAGTGCTTAGCTTTGGGTTCAATCTTGCGGTGTCCTTTCCTAGTGATAGTAGGGGCAGCAAGGCACGTATTGTATTGTAGCCATCGAGGATAAAAAGATGGGGTTTATATCATATTGCTTGAGTTTATCCCTCTACATCATGTCATCTTGCTTAAAGTGTTACTCTGTTCTTATGAACTTAATACTCTAGATGCATGCTGGGTAGCGGTCGATGTGTGGAGTAATAGTAGTAGATGCAGAATCGTTTCGGTCTACTTAACACGAACGTGATGCCTATATTTCATAATCATTGCCTAGATATTCTCATAACTATGCGCTCTTCTATCAATTGCTCGGCAGTAATTTGTTCACCCACCGCAATACTTGCTATCATGAGAGAAGCCACTAGTGAAATCTATGGCCCCTGGGTCTGTTTCTTATTATATTGCATCTCTTTTATTTACATCGCATCTCGTTTACTATTTTGAAATCTTTACTTTCCCATCTATACCACAAAAATACCAAAAATATTTATCTTACTATCTTTATCAGATCTCACTTTCGCAAGTGATCGTGAAGGGATTGACAACCCCTTTATCGCATTGGTTGCGAGGTTATTGATTGTTTGTGCAGGTACTCGGTGACTTGCGTGTTATCTCCTACTGGATTGATACCTTGGTTCTCAAAAACTGAGGAAAATACCTATGCTACTTTGCTGCATCACCCTTTCCTCTTCAAGAGAAAACCAACGCCTGCTCAAGAGGTAGCAAGTCCTACTAGGACTCCTAGTCCTAGTAGGATTCCACCAAAAGGGGGAGAGAAGGAAAGGGGGGCGCCACCCCCTTCCCTTGTCCAATTCGGATTGCAAGAGGGGGCGTCCTGCCCTGGCTTCCCACCTCTCTCTCCAATAAGGCCCACGGTGGCCCATTAGTTCCCCCGGGGGGTTCCGATAACCCCTCTAGCACTCTGGTTTTACCCGAAACTATCCGAAACACTTCCGGTGTCCGAATAACATGGTCCAATATATCAATCTTTATTTCTCGACCATTTCAAAACTCCTCGTCATGTCCGTGATCTCATCCAGGACTCCGAACAACCTTTGGTCATCAAACACATAAACTCATAATATAAATCGTCATCGAACGTTAAGCGTGTAGACCCTATGGGTTCGAGAACTATGTAGACATGACCGAGACATATCTCCGGTCAATAACCAGTAGCAGAACCTGGATGCTCATATTGGCTCCTACATATTCTATGAATATTTTTATCGGTCAAACCCCATAACAACATGCGTTGTTCCTTTTGTTATCGGTATGTTACTTGCCCGAGATTCGATCATCGGTATCATCATTCCTAGTTCAATCTTGTTACTGGCAAGTCTCTTTACTCGTTCTATAATGCATCATCCTGCAACTAACTCATTAGTCACATTGCTTTCAAGGTTTAGTGATGAGCATTACCGAGAGGGCCCAGAGATACCTCTCCGACATTCCGAGTGACAAATCCTAATCTCGATCTATGTCAACTCAAGAAACATCATCGGAAAGACCTGTAGAGCATCTTTATAATCACCCAGTTACGTTGTGACGTTTGATAGAACACTAAGTGTTCCTCCGGTATTCAGGAGTTGCATAATCTCATAGTCATAGGAACATGTATAAGTCATGAAGAAAGCAATAGCAATAAACTAAACGATCATAGTGCTAAGCTAACGGATGGGTCTTGTCCATCACATCATTCTCTAATGATGTGATCCCGTTCATTAAATGACAACACATGTCTATGGCTAGTCAAGTAGAGGCATACTAGGGACACTCTGTTTGTCTATGTATTCACACATGTACTAAGTTTCCGGTTAATACAATTCTAGCATGAATAATAAACACTTATCATGATATAAGGAAATACAAATAACAACTTTATTATTGCCTCTAGGGCATATTTCCTTCAGTTACAAAGACTAATTGGTCGGTATTGCGGAAGTAGCTCCGGTGAGCTCACCTTCGGGATCATAACAATAATAGTTGCGTTGATGGTAGCCCGCGTTGCAGCTCCAGCCAAGAACTCTTTTACCGCCCGACAAACATCCTCCCTCTCCAGAGCCCAGTGGCGCTAGTAGAAAAGGGCCGGAAACCCGTCCGGACCAGGAGCCTTAGTTGGCCCCATCTGGAAAAGCGCATTCTGGATTTCATCTCATTAATGGGTGTTGTCAACTTCTCATCCATCTCCGTTGAAACCACCTGAGCAATATTATCCAATAGTCCATTTGACCCATGTGTGCCTTAGAAAGTGAAAAGTCTCTCATAAAAGGATGCATCCATATCCCTCATCTCCTCATTAACACTACAACGGGTGTCATTATCTCTTAACAATGCCTTAATAGTATTGTTTCTCCTTCTATGACTAGCATGATTCTGGAAGTACTTCATGTCTGAGTCACCCGCCCTAAGCCAGTCCATGTGGGATCACTGTTTTTACATCACTTCCTCTTGTTCATACAACTCCCGTAATTGTTGCTCAATATCACGGACCTCCAGTGAGTGTCCAGTGGTTCCACATCTGGCCTTTGCTTCTACCAGCTGAGCCTTGAGTTTACCAATCTTCCTTCCAATTGCTCCAAACACCGCGAGCCCACTTCTGCATGCATCCGGATACCTCACCAAGCTCCTGCCATATCCCGAATAGACTGAGATCACCAGAACATGCAGGTGCCCAAGTCGACTCGATCATTCCGTCATACTGATCATGTCTTGTCCATGCTTCCTCAAACATGAAGGGTTTTGTCCCCCTGTTATGATGGCAAGGGGTTGTCTCCCACGTGTGCACAACAATGGCCTGGTGGTCAGACTCCTCAGTCATCACATGCTCCACTTCAGATTCGGGGAAGAGGCTCAGAAAAGAATCATTGCAAGTTGCACGATCCAGCCGCACCTGCACATTATCTGCACCATCACGCTTGTCATCCCATGTATAAGGGTACCTAGAGAAACCCAAATCCACCAGCCCACAATCAGCAGACAATCACGAGACTCCTCCATTTGGGTCAACCTACGCAGGTTCCCACCCCTCTGAGCAGTCTGAAAGAGGGCCTCATTGAAATCACCCAAGCAGATCTGTGGGAGATCGTCCTGAGCGCACAAGTACCGAATGGCACCCCAAGATCATCCTAAGTGCGGGCACACGTGCTTGCATGGTGAGCTAAATTGGTTGTGTACTTGTGTGTAGGGTCGTTCAGCCAGCTATGCTGCCTGGGGGGCACTTGCCCAGTTATTCCGGCCACCCAGCGATGATGATGATGCACCTAGGATTCGTCTAGTTCACCACGGAGAGGAGACATTGTGAGGGGAACATGCGATTTGATTTTAGTGTTGCGCCTGCGAGCGATTCATGAGCCCGTGTTTTCTCATCGGGAATAAGACTAAATGACCTTTATTCTAGAGAGAAGGGCCTAATTGACCATGAGCCTGCAATTTCGGTGGGAATAGCTAACCAACAAATATCTGGCCAAGGTCATGGCAGCGTCACCCATGAGATAAACATCTAAGAGCATCTTCAATAGATGATGTTAAATTTGGTGCCCACAAGTGGTATTAGAGTAGGAGAGGAAAGGGTTTTGGGCACCGGAAAATAATAACTACATGATTGGGTTTCGGTTGGACGATAGCATTTTTTGGTTCTAGACACACCAACGGGGATGCCCATCACCAATGGGGGTTTCTACTGTAGTGAAAAGTATCTTTAAGCGAGTAACAAGTAACTTATACTTCACCTCATAGATAACATTACCATAACTCATAAGTCTAAGTTGAGATACCTTGTCTCGATTACTAACCTTTGATAATATTATAGTTGTTGTGTTCTTCCATCCCTCTAGAATGAGGAATGTGTGCGTGTGGGGCGGGGGGGGGGGGGCTAGGTATTTTTGGATTGGGTTAGGGGCTTTGCTACCGTGTGTTTTTGGTCTCTGGCCTCAAAAAATATTTATTATCCTGTTGCCTGCTCCAGATGCTCTAATTTTGTTGGCAAGAAAGATTAATGATTTTTGTTGGCAAGAAAGATTAATGATTTTTCAACACACGTGCAATTTTTTGTGATGAAATCACATTCGTGGAGGTGTTGGAAAAAGCAATTTTGATGCTCTAAAATGCTTCCAAAAACACTTTTTTTGGAGCATCTATTTAGTTTTTTTTCACCTCCATGAATGTGATTTTATCATAAATTTCCGCATGCATGTGAAAAAACATATCAATGTTTGTTGAAAAAAATCAGAATGTTTTGAATCTTTTACTAATTTTTTCAGAATTTACCGTTCATCTGAGCTCGAGCTCACAAACTCCATGGTAGGTGGTCTAGAAACATGGATGTGTTTTTTGTTATTTCTGTATTCTTTGTACTGTCATGGCATGATGAATAGATAGAAAATTTTCTCGCAAAAAAAACAATGAGCTGCTGCTAAAACAAATAAATTTGTACTGGTACGAATTGCACCAATACTACTATTATCACTACGAAAGTAATCTTTACACCAGGTTCTTGGGACGTGGATAGCAGTCACAGAGAATAGAGCCATAGACCATGCGACGTGACAATAGAGTCGTAGACTCACAAAGCTTCACCACCCTCCATGTCCCCGCTGCCATCAATCAACTACCAAATCTTCCAACCAAAATCCTGCTACAGTTTCACCTCTTCCGTCCAAGTTTCCAATCGAAAGGTGATAATCCACTAGGCGTCTCACATTTCGGTTCAAATCTATCTATCTATCTATCTATCTATCTATCTATCTATCCATATACTAATTACATACTCCCAAAAAATTCCCATGTTAATTAGAATTTACGAACCGTTAATCTGGTGGGGTCGAGTTATAACGGTGTAGATTTACTGAATTTATGGACCGTTAATCTAGTGGGGTTGAGTTATAACGGTGTAGATTTACTGTTGGATTAAAACATGACAACCGACATGACTCCTTTCACCGTAATCTTCCCCTGGAGTTCTGAATGATGCCAAATTAGGGATCTTTCCCTGACCTATCTCTTCTTCACGTCATGCAGCCGCCGCCGCTGACATCCATCAAAATTGGCTATAGGCGCAAGCCTCTTCAGCCGCTGCCTGCACACATCCTCCTCCACCTGTTCTCTATTCCATCCTTTGATCTTCCATCCTATAATCTTTGTTTTTGCATGTGTAGGTTCAAGTTGAGCTCCATGCATGAAGTGTCGAAAGGATTCGTCACTGTTTGCAAGCCGAAGCTGCAAGCAAGTATGATCAAGAATACTTCTTGATATCAGTTGTGCCTCTCATGCGTGTCATAGCTGCCGGAGAAATCTTTGTTTACCGGTACGACTGTGCGTATGTACGCACTTGGTGTGTTTATAGCCGGAATCGATCAAACTGCTTGGGTAGCTTGGCTATGTGTACATGCATGACAGCCTGGCCTTCGTGGGATGTGTGTCATAACTCAGCAATTCCAGTCCTCCTCCTTCTCTCTTGATAACTACAGTTGTTAAATATGATAGTCTTCTCCAGCTTTTTTCCGATGGATACTGAGATTGTACCATGCGTAAATACCTGCTGCAGCCTGCAGGTGCATGTCTAGCCGTCGGAGACAAGCAATACTTCGCCAAAACAATACAAACAGGAGCAGTATTTGTCCAGCGATGACATCGTCCATGTCTATTGATGTGATTGGCACATCACCACAGGTACTCCCACCTCAATAGATGTACTGATCTATGTAGCTGTTTTTGCATGAAACACTTCATGTATAGCATGCAAGCATCATGGCTATGTATTCCTGTATCAATCGTGTGCTGGGTTGCTATTTGCTGAAAGATGGCAATATTTCCCATCAGATCTTCCTCTTTGTTAGTTTCTTTGCAAGATAATTGTTGTGGTTGATTTCTTGACCAATTTTTTTGAAGTCATACTGAACCTAAAGCATGCCTGGGGGTTCTAAGTTCCTAATAATTATTCAGATGACTTATTATATAGTTGGACAGTTCCTACATCTGCATATATGCACGCCAAACTGTGCATGTTATCTTACAAATAAAGATATAGGGAATAAATAAATCTTCATACGCTATAGCTTCAAGATCAATATTTAATTGGGTATCTTTTAGCATACTTGCAGTTATTGGTTCATGTTTTTCTTAGGGATTTATTCTGGAAGGGTATCAGTCAAGGCGAAGAAACTATACGTACTGTCTCTATTTCCAGCTCAACTGTCAGTTCTGGGAGCTGACTGGAGCTTGCATGCTAGGTGCTCATGATGCGGTGGAGTTGCTTCCATGGCCATTCAAACAACCACCCCCTGCATCTGGTCGCAGCAATCACCCATGTTGCATGCGTAAGATTGATAAGAGATCGAATAGTGAAAAGAAGGTAGCCAATGTAGGATGCTTGCGGATGTGTTGCTATTTGACTACACACCTTGCATGTATGTGTGTGTTTTGCTATTTATATTGTAAGATGGAACATCAAAGACCTGCCAAAAAGGACAAAACATCCAAGATAGGATTTACTCACCCTTATTCTCTATCATATATGTTGATTTCAAGTAAATAATGTTGCCCATCTAAATTTCTAATTGCGGAATGTAGGATGCTTCACTTTGAGCTTTGTAGTTGTTCTCTTCAACTTTATAAATAACTAATATTTATGTGATAAATACCATCTCGCTTTGCATCTGATAGTCTATTTGCATGCACTTAGATTCTTTTTTGGTTATTTTCTGTTTCAATTTGGCTTCAGCTTCCAGGGGAAGCTAATATAGTATCATATGGATGCAACCAGCCGCAGGTTGTACGGACATGCAGTCCTAATTCACTGCACGCCTTGCATGTTTGATCCGTTTCTCATTATGTCGTAAGGTGGAATATCAAAGTGCTGCCAACAAAAACATATGGATTATCGAAGAGATGATGCTGTCAGCACTGTTCCCCTTCATATATGAGAGTTGTAAGTATACTTTGTTTCCCATCTAATTTTCTGATTGTAGAATATAAGATGTTGAACTTTGAGGTTTCCCATATATCTTCAATAGTTCTTCTTCTTAACGTTTTCAATTGGACGAACCTCAAAGGTGATTTACGTCATAAGATGGATTATCCAAGAGCTGACAAAATTGTAAGATCTTTTATTGCTGTTCGGATTTGGATTCCTAGGGTAGCTAATATATTATTTTTGTTGATGCAAAGGGCCACAAGCTCTACAGACTTGCAATCCTGTTGACTTCATGAGTGGATGCATGTTTTGTTCCTTATGTCGTAAGATGGGTTATCCAACAGGTGCTAAACTTTTTTTGATATTACAGGAGGGGATGTTGTCACCATTATTCGCCTTTATATATGTGCATTGCAAGTGAACTCTTTATCCCATCTAATTTTCTAATTGTACCATGTAAGATGTTACGTTTTGGGAGATCCTATATATATTGCCAGTGTTGTTCATCGAGATTTTTAATCAATCTTCCAGGGAGTTCGCCTTCATATATGAGGGTTGTTACTATATCCCCCCCTCTCTAATTGTACGATATTGCATGTTGCACTTTGAGGTTTCACATATATCTTCAATAGTTGTTCTTCTCAACCTTTTTAATTGGACGAACCTAGCCAACCTTTGCATGCAAATTTTTATGACCACTGCGATCGATGATGGCACCCAGTATCTTACATGGGTTTTAGTCCGAAGCTAATATTTCCATGAGAGATACTATTGATTTGAATATGATAATCCAGTTCCATGCACACTTAGATAAAAAATTGTTGTTCGGAATTGGATTCAAGGAAAGATAATATATTATCTGTGTTGATGTAAAAAGGGCACAAATTCTACAGACTTGCAATCCTGTTAGACTTCATGATTGCATGCATGTTTTGTTCTTTACATGTAAGATGGATTATCCAAGAGCTGCCAAAAAATGTATTATATAGGAGAGGATGTTGTCAGCATTATTCACTTATAATGTGTGGGTCGTAAGTGAAATCTTTATCCCATCAAATTTTCGAATTGTGCGATGTAAGATGTTGCCGTTTGGGAGTTCCTATCTATCTTGCAAGTGTTGTTCATTGAGATTTCCAATTACTCTTCAAGAATTTGTTGATGTAAAAGACATGACGTCTAGGAATACATTGCAAGGCCACCCATATCACAAAATTAACTGTGGCTGAATCGCTTCATAACAAGTTATAAGGATAAGCGGGCAGCCCTTACTTCAAAGAAAAAAATGTAATGCACGACAAGTGCGGTGGAGATTAACCTACTTTCAAATAGGACATGTATCATGAGTATGGATATTGTGGATTCCATGAAGAATTTTGTCAACATATAGAAAGGTGCTATCGTGATAGCACAAAAACATTGTTTAGAATCTAAGAATCCATTTGTTTTCTATTACTGACATTGGCAATTATAAAGTGTTTTTTTGCTTATATGATATAATTAACATTTGATCACACAGTTCATATTAAAGCTCTGTGGTTGCATAATTAGTGCCGAATAACCTAAAAAGTCCAGCAGTTAGTATTTAGTCATATGATGATTGCACAGGTATTTAGTCATCAACACTTGCACCTACATGGGGTGCATATTGTACAAATTTTACATCAATATTGAATATCTTAAAGCATTCTTTAGGCACACTTTCATACTTACCACATTTTTGTCATCATGTGTCGGGGGACTAATCCACGAACACCTATGGGACCGGCGGACCGAGTCCCTTTCGGTTCGGCAGGGGTGGAGGTCGTGCAAAGAGCGGATCGAGGCGAAGCACACGAGCGGTTTACCCAGGTTCGGGCCGCACGGATGCGTAAAACCCTACTCCTGCTTTGTGGTTTGTATTGAGTTCTTGCTCGGGAGCGTGGAGTGCTACAGTACACACCAGCAGCTAACGAGACCGAGCGTGAGTGTTCTCTGAACCAGCTAACCCCCTCTACGTTGCGCACGGGCCTCCTTTTATATGCTCAAGGGGTCACCGACAGGTGGCAACGTAGACAAGGGCAAAAAAGGGAAAGGTGTTGCGGTTGGTACAGCTACGTGCTACAGTGTATCATACCTAACCCTGACGGCAGGGGACAAGGGCCTTAAATGCCCGTCTGCGTCGCCTAAACAGTGTAAAAGGGACCGTCAGGGACACCACCGCTCGCCACGGCGGCAATCTTGTCAGCGCCGCTTGCCACCGCTCACCGCCGGCTGCACAGCCTCCCGCCACGTACGCTGGGAAGGGTCCCAGAGCAACACGTTGGTGGATGTGCTGGAGCGCGGGCACGGAGTGGTGGCTTGCCGCAACAAGCGCCTTGCCGCAGTCGTTGTCTTGTCGCGTCCGGGAGCTTGTCGCTCACCGGGCCTTGCCGGGACGCATGGCGCGCCGCGGCAAGTTACTTGAGATGCCTTGGGTGGCCTTCCCGGCAAGCTCCTCTTGCCGGGGTCTTGAAGTGCCTTGGTTGGCCTTCCCGGTGAGCTCCTCTTGCCGGGGTCTTGACTTGGATACTTTGTTCTTGAACGGCTCCAAAGGAACCACGGAGGACCTTGGCGGTCACTAGGCAAGCCTTGCCGCGGGATGCTGCGACTGCCCGTGCACAAGGTCGGGATACTAGGGTACCCCTACTCTAGTACACCGACAGGAGCCCTCGGGCATGGGCCATACACGGTGCCGAACGCTGTTGGGCCAGGCCCAAAACAAGGCACAGGCACGCGCGGCCTAGGTTATGCCGTATCTTTCTCCGTATCCACCGCGCCCTCCCCGAACGGCACGCGTTGAATGCGGCATCGTGGGAGAGATCGTGGGTGGTTATTTTATTCGGAAATGCGGAACGTCCACCCCCTCCCTCTTTATAAGCAGGGGAAAAAGGGCAGTTCGCACATTCGCCCGTTGCTGCTTCCAATCTCAGAAATCTCCGCCGCTCCCTCGCCTTCCCAAAGCTGAGAGAGAGAGAGAGCAGCGCTCCGCCCCCCATCGCCACCAGCACCACCAACGCCGTCGACCTCCTCCACCACTTCTGCCATGGCTCCAAAAGCCGACAAGGGGAAGGTCATGAAGTCGACCAAGGCGCAGCGGCTTGCGGCGCTGCGGAAGGAGCGGGCCGTCTTCCCCCCCAAGCTTGCCGCGACGGAGCTGAGGGAGAACTACTACCTCTTCTGGTCGGCGGAGACACGCGCGCATCCGCGCATGAAGGTACTCCCCGCCGCCGCTTGGAAGAAGGCCCCAAACGGGTACCCTTTCTTCGCATTGTTCTTCTAATGCGGGCTCTGCCCGCCTTTCTCTGAATTCTTCTGCGACATCATGAATACCTACGGATTCCACCTCCTTGACTTCACCCCCAATGCTGTTCTGACCATGGCAGTTTTCGCACATCTCTGCGAAAACTTTGTCGGAGTCCACCCCAGTGTAGCCCTTTTCCGCCATTTCTTGATACCCCGAGTAGAGAGAGGAGAGCTTTGTCCGGCGGAATCGCCTGGATCTCGAGGGCCGGCAAGAAGGAAACCTATCTGGAGGGAGAGTTCCGCGGCAAGTGGGAGGAGTGGAGAGCAGACTGGTGCTGGATTGACGAGGAGAACCCGCAGCCATTCACCGCCCGGCGCCAAACCCCAGTAGCACGCAGCAGTGATTGGAGTGACGTGGCCCCGGAAGACGACAGGCTGAAGATTGCTGTCACCCGGATCCTGCGCCTCAGGCTTGTCGGGCTCACTGTAGGCGCTGTTGGCGCAGATTTTCTTCACCGCCGCATCGCCCCCCTGCAGGAACGGGGGAGACCCAATTGGGAGTTCAAGAATGCGGCGGATATCATGAGGCTGCGGCCGGGCCTCAACTACAACTTTACTGTTCTGGAGCTCAACGTGATGCTCCAAGAACTATTCAAGTATGACCCCCAACATCCCGAAGTGTTCAGGTTGCCGGGGGGTGTCGTTCCGTTGTGCAACAATTCCTCGCTCGACCGCATCTGTGCAATGATGCCGGAGTGCGACTCGCATGGAATTGTGCCAACTTGGCAGGAGCCTGCAAACGACGTCGTGCAGCAGTTCTTCGATGACTTGGTAGAAGTGGCGATCCGCCCCGACGAGAAGGACGGCCTCACCCGCGACACCACCGATGCGGAGATGGCACTCATCGCCACCAGGCTAGAAGAGGCGGCGGCAGCCGCAGGCGCGGCCGAGTTTGGATTTACCGTGGAGGAGGCAGATGCAGCAGAGGCGGCAAGCCGTGCCGAGCGAGGGGAGCCCGCCGGCAGGAAGGAGCTTGTCGGGCGTGACGCCGAGCCGAGCGAGCCCGCCAAGGACACGAGCCCGCTGGAAATCAACTCCTCTTCCTCCTCATCTTCGGGCAGCTCGCCGCAAGCAGAACCTTCATCCCCACCAAGAAGGCGTCTCCGCAAGGCCGGTGATGTAGCGGAGTGGCAAGCGGGTCAACAGTCGCCGCGCCGCGTGACACGCTCCACCGCGGCAAACACCGTTGCCGCAGGAGCGCCTCATGCTGCGACGGCAACTGGAGCGGGATCTAGCCGGACCACCGCTTTAGTTCCTGCCGCTGCTCACGCCGCGCCAGCAGCTGGAGCAGGGTCGTCTCAGACCACCGCCACTGCTCCCGCCAAGCGGCCAAGGGAAGCTTCTCCTCCGCCTCCTTGCGCCGGACGTCGAGGCCGCCAAGGCTGCCGCCGCAGCAACTGGCGAGGGGTCTGGCGATCGTACTGACGGCCCAGAGGCCACAGGAGCGCCAGGCGCTACGCCGACCGCCGACCCGTCCGCCGAAGCCGCAGCACCAAGCTCCGAGGAGCCCCAGCCGGGCATCTACCTGAAGGCCGGCGACGACGTCTTCATCAACCTCCTCTGGGCGTCAAGCTCCAGGGCGCCGGTCGAGGGGGAGATCTTTGACGGGGAGGTGCTCGCCTCCGCGGGGCTGACGCTGGTCGACGCGCCAAGCAGCAGCAGCAACGAGCCTGAGGAAGAGCGGCTGCTACGGAAGTTGATGTCGCTCTACTGCGCGCGGCAAGCCAAGCTGGACTCCCGCGAGGCGCTTGTCCCGAAGGCGGGAGTAGACATCAAGAAGCGCGCAGAGGAGCTCCGGGGCTTCCACCAGGAAGCTCGTCGGTCCTTGGCAGAGGAGCGGGAGCAACTCGACGAAGCGCAGAAGGCCTTCCTCCTCGAGAAGGCCGAAGTCGAAGAGCAGCAGCGGCTTGCCGCTGTGAAGCTATCCGCGGAGGAGGGTGAGCTGGCGCAGCGGAAGGTCAATCTTGACGCCCATGAGGAGGAGCTTGCCGCGCGCGAGGAAAAACTCGGTGGAGCCCTCAAGCAAGCAGAGGACGCTGCCGCCGTCGCCGAGGCCGCCAAGAAGGAGTTGGAGACGAAGGTGGCGTAGCTGGAGGCCGCTCTCGCCGAGAAGAGCCAAGAGCTCAGCGCGCCAAGGACTCCAACACGGGTCTTGAGTTGAAGCTGACCGCTTTGACCAAGACGTTGGACAGCGCCAAGAAGCAGGAGGCGGCCTTGAGGGAGGAGATCAAGGCCGACAAGGCGATGCTAGAGAGTGTCGCCGCCACCCAAAACGCCTTCAGGGAAACTGTGGAGCACTGGACGGGGAGTCTTGTGAATGCCGCCACAGACATCGACAAGGAGCTGGCGCAGCTGGGGATGGAGGATCTCGGGTATACCTCCGACGAGAACCTCCAACCCAGCGCCAAGCTCGTCTTGTTCTTCAAGGGCGTGGCGACGGCCCTTCAGCGGCTTCGGGAGAAGATCCCAAAGCAGCTGGCCGACGAGTCGCGCAAGATCTGCGCGGGAGCTCTTCAGAAAGTGTTGATGAAGGTGGCCTTCTGCAATCCGGGCCTCAACCTCACCAACGTCCTCAGGACCTTGCCGCCGGATGCTGATCTGGAGGCGCTCAAGACCCTTGTCGCACCCATTGTGGACAAGGTGAGCGGGATCAAGAGGATCGAAGGCGATCGCGTAGATTAGGCCGCCCATTTCTTCTCCTTTTCTTGTCGTTGTTTGTCATGTTATGAAAACAGTCTGTTAGAGCTGCGACAAGCTATCTTTGTAATATAACTTTATTCTGGGTAATGATTGCAATGTTATTCCCTTTACTTGATTCCTCCCTTTGTATGTTTTCGCCCTACGCTTTTAGGGAACTTGCCGGTGCAGGCACCTGAGCCGCGAGCGCTGAGTGCGGAACGTCAGCAGCCTGCTGGCGGTGCCGCTACCGGCAAGAAACCTTGTCGCAACTAGTTGCAGCTCACTTAAGTTGTTGAGCGGACTCGAAACAAAATAAGGGCGCAACTAGCTACGAGTTGGTTCCTCCGCGCATAGGTTTTCCATACAAAGTGCGGTCGTTCAAGGGAGATAACTTAAAATTTAAAAAATCTGATTGCTCAAACTTTGGCAACTTAGCTTTTCTATTGTTTGCTTCCCGGTAAGGCGGAATTTTCTTGAACGACGCCTGGCCCATACCATTATCTTCTCCTTTCCTCCCCGGCAAACTTGTGGGCGAGGGAACCTTCCTTTCCTTGAGGAAAAAGAAAGAAGAGAAAATAAAGATACGGAGCCTTACGGCCCGTTATTGCTTACCGTGGAGTAGGTGCTGCACAAGGTGTCAGATCATATATGCCAAAAAATAGAGAGCATGAAATTGACAAAATGTGCGGAGCACATGAGCTTTACTTATGCACGGGGTCTGCGCCCGGCTTTGTACAAAGGATTACATGCAACAGCGGCAAGACTTGTACAAAAGGTGGTTGCCGGAACAGGTTCCGGCAACCACGCCTTACGGGTAAAACTTACGAAGATGCTCAATGTTCCAGGAGTTGCTCACCGGAATGGCATTTTCGGTTTCAAGGCGGACAGCGCCAGGCCTAGAGACTCGTTTCACCCGGTAAGGGCCTTCCCACTTTGGCGTCAACTTGTTGGAATTCTTGGCGGACTGAACGCGCCGAAGAACAAGGTCGCCTTCCTCGAGACTTCTGGCGTTAACTTTGCGGCTATGGTAGCGGCGCAAAGCTTGCTGGTAGCGAGCAGCTCGCACAGCAGCCTGAAGACGGTCTTCCTCAAGGAGCAGCGCGTCATCTTGTCGCAGCTGCTCTTGCTCGAGCTCATCGTAAGCGAGCACTCGAGGTGGCCCGTATACGAGTTCCGTGGGGATAACTGCCTCTACTCCATAGACTAGAGCGAAAGGTGTCTGGCCAGTGGCTCGATTTGGCGTCGTTCTGATCGACCAAAGAACCACCGGTAGCTCCTCGATCTAGTTTCTTCCGCACTTGTGCAGCCTGTCAAAAGTCCTGGTCTTGAGCCCGCGCAGCACTTCAGCATTTGCCCTCTCCGCTTGACCGTTGCTTCTCGGGTGAGCAACAGAAGCGAAGCAGACCTTAGCGCCAAGATCTTGGACGTACTGCATGAAGGTGCGGCTCGTGAATTGCGTACCGTTGTCGGTGATTATCCTGTTAGGGATCCCGAAGCGGCAAACAATCGACCTGAAGAACTTGACTGCTGACTGTGCTGTCACCTTCCTCACTGGTTCCACTTCCGGCCACTTTGTGAACTTGTCGATTGCAACGTACAAGTACTCAAAGCCCCCGACTGCTCGGGGAAAGGGTCGAGGATGTCGAGCCCCCAGACCGAAAATGGCCAGGATAAAGGGATCGTCTGGAGAGCTTGAGCTGGTTGGTGTATCTGCTTGGAATGGAACTGGCACGCTTCACACTTGGTTACTTGTGCAGTTGCATCCTGGAGGGCTGCCGGCCAAAAGAAACCTTGCCGGAATGCTTTGCCGACAAGTGCTCTTGCGCCAATGTGGTGACCACATATGCCTCCATGTATCTCTGCCAACAGCTTTTGTCCGTCTTCCCAGTGAATACACTTCAATTTCACACCGTTGAGTCTTCTTCTGTACAGTGTCTTGTCGACAAACTGGTACATACTTGACTGCCGGGCTACTCTTTCCGCTTCTTCTTGCTCTTCAGGAAGTTCTCCTGTCTGAAGGAAACGGACAATCCGCTGTGCCCATGTTGGAGCTTCTGGCTCGACAACAAGGACTAAAGGCAAATTTGCTGCTGCGGGAACATCCGCTTCCACGGCGAGAACCTGCGGTTCTGCCGGAGCTTGACGTTCCTTGGCAAGCTTGCCGGAGCAAAACTTGCCGGGAGCTTCTGCTTCGACGGAACAAACTAGGGTTTGCCGGAGCAGATTGCTCCTCAGCGCAAAGCAAACCTATTGCTGCGGGAACGTCCACTTCTACGGTGAGAACCTGCAGTTCTGCCGGAGCTTGACGTTCCCCGGCAAGCTTGCCGGAGCAAAACTTGCCGGGAGCTTCTGCTTCGACGGAACAAACCCTAGGGTTTGCCGGAGCAGACTGCTCCTCAGCGCTCTTGGCGTTGATCTTGGGGACCTTCTTGGCGGCGGCTCCGAGAAGCTCTGCCGGCAAATAGTCACCAGAAATCAACTTCCTCTTCTTGCTCTGTCCAGTCGGTGGCGTTACGGACGGTTGAGTCAGCTTGAGCACAAAGATCCCTGATTCCACAGGTAACTTAAGTGCGGCGCACTTTGACAGGCTATCGGCAATGGCGTTCTGAGCTCTTGGAACATGTTCCATCTGCAGGTCGTCAAAGTGCTCTTCTAGCTTTCTCACTTCGTCGACGTAGGCATCCTGAGACCGGCAAGCAAGCCTTCATACTCTGCAGTATTGTTTGTTCCTTGCTCCTTGGGAAAGTGCATCTGTACTATGTACTTGAGGTGCTCTCCGGTGGGTGCGATAAGCAGCACGCCAGCGCTGGCGCCTTGCAGCGAAAAAGCACCATCAAAGTACATCAGCCACTCTTTGCTTGCTTCATCGACGGGGATGCTCGTTTCTGGAATTTCTTCATCTGGTGTTGGCGTCCATTCTGCTATAAATTCTACCAATGCTCTGCTCTGGATAGTTGAAGTACTCTCAAACTTGAGGCCAAAGCTTGACAGTTCCAGTGCCCACTCAACAATCCTGCCTGTCGCTTCTGGATTCTGTAGTATCCTCTTCAGCGGAAAGCGAGTGACAACTGTGATCTCATGTGCTTGGAAGTAATGGCGCAGCTTTCTTGAGGCCATGAGAAGGCCGAAAAGCAATTTCTGCACGCCAGAGTACCTTGACCTAGCCCCCTGCAGAAGGGAACTGACAAAGTAAACTGGGCGCTGCACCATTTTCTTTTGTATCTCCTCACGCATCTGCGCAGATCCATCTTTGTCGGGACCAGAGCTTGTCGGGGAAGCCCCTTGCTTGTCGCTGGATGCGCTTGCCGTGGTTGCTGGCTCGTCATCTGCCTCCCTCTCTGCTACTAATGCAGCACTAACCACTTGATTGGTTGCCGCTATATACAGCAGCAACTTCTCTTGTGGTTTAGGTGCGACAAGTATTGGAGGGGAGGACAGGTATCTCTTCATGTCTTGCAGCGCAGCCTCCGCTTCCGGAGTCCATTTCATTGGACCTGCCTTTTTCAATAATTTGAAAAACGGCAGGGCGCGCTCAGTAGACCTAGAGATAAACCTGCTGAGAACAGCCACGCAACTGGCAAGTCTTTGTACATCCTTGACGCGCTTTGGTGCTTCAATCTGCTCAATGGCCTTGATCTTATCGGGATTGGCTTCAATTCCCCGCTGAGACACGAAGAACCCGAGAAGCTTTCCGGAGGGGACTCCAAACACACACTTCTCTGGGTTGAGTTTGAGGCTGATCTTACGCAGATTTGCAAAGGTCTCATCTAAATCTTGGATCAGAGTTGCTTTGTCCTTGCTCTTGACCACTATGTCATCCATATAGGCTTCCACATTTCTGTGTATTTGTGGCTCAAGAGCGACATGGACTACTCTTGCAAATGTTGAACCAGCATTTTTTAATCCGAAAGGCATCCGTATGAAACAGTACGTGCCACATGGAGTGATGAATGTGGTCTTCTCCTCATCCTCTTCTGCCATGAAGATCTGATGGTATCCTGAATATGCGTCAAGAAATGAAAGCAAATCACATCCAGCTGTGGAGTCAACAATCTGGTCAATGCGCGGCAAAGGAAATGGGTCTTTGGGACAAGCTTTGTTAACATCGGTAAAATCGATACAAAGTCTCCATTTCCCATTCGCCTTGCGCACGACTACAGGATTGGCCAACCACGTAGGATGGAGCACTCCTCTGACAAGGCCTGCTGCTTCCAACTTCTTGATCTCTTCTGCAATGAATTCTTGGCGCTCCACTGCTTGCTTCCTGGTCTTCTGCTTGACAGGCCGCACATGAGGACAAACGGCAAGGTGGTGCTCAATTACTTTCCTGGGAACACCGGGGATGTCAGACGGTTGCCACGCAAACACGTCGACATTCGCCCGCAGGAAAGCAATGAGCGCGCTTTCCTATTTAGGGTCAAGAGTGGCACTGATGGTGAAGGTACCACCAGTGCCGTCCTCCTTGGCGGACACCTTCTTCGTCTCTGGCGGAGCTGCCATTGTCTTCTTACACTTGCCGGTGGAGCTTGATGGTGCGTCCTCGATGGCAGTGCAGCACTCCGAAGAGGTGCGCTTGCCGGAGTGGGCATCAGAACTCTTGCCAGACTTGGTCTTCTTCTTCCCCCCGGGAGCTTCAGCGGCAAGTGACTTGCGATCTGTTGCGGCTGCCGCTTCCCGATAGATCTTGTCGGCGCAAATAAGAGCATCCTTCTTGTCGCCGGGGACAGAGATGACGCTTATCGGGCCTGGCATCTTCAGCATGTTGTATGCATAGTGAGAGGCTGCCATGAACTTGGCGAGTGCTGGACGGCCAAGTATCCCATTGTAAGGCAATGGAATATCGGCAACGTCAAAAGCGACCCTCTCAGTCCTGAAGTTCAACTCGCTACCAAATATTACTGGCAACGCGACCTTCCCCTTCGGCTTGCTCCTTCCCGGGTTGATTCCTTGGAATGTGCCGGTCTCTTTGAGCTCGCTGTCAGGGATCTAGAGTTTCTGGAGTACAGCAGAGGAGATCAGGTTCAAGCCGGCCCCACTGTCAACTAACATCTTAGTGACCTTGAGGTTGCAGATAGTTGGTGAAACCAACATCGGCAAGCACCCGACCGCAGTTGTGCGATCAGGGTGGTCCTCAATATCAAAGATGATAGGCGTGCTGGACCATTTCAGAAGCTTGCGTGACTCGACGGGTGGCTCCGCCGCATTGACTTCCCGCACCCACTTCTTGAGTTGGCAGTGTGAAGTATGCAGAGAAGCACCGCCATCAACGCACAAGACTTCTGTGGCTTTCTGGAATTCCTGCTCACTGGTCTCGACATCCTCCATGTCTTTGTCGTCGTCGTCATCTTCATCCTTGTCGCGGCCGCGGGGAGGTCTGTCTCCTTGCCGCTGCTTGGCCTTGCCGCGGCGTCCTCCCCGGCCGGCGCGCTTCTTGCCGGATTCTCCATCGCCACCTTGGGCCCTCTCCTTGTCGCGTCGCTCATACTCAGCCTTTTGTTGCTGGACAAGCTGCTCGACCTTCTTGCAGCTCTGGAGGTCATGGCCCTTGGTGCGGTGGATCT
Organism: Triticum aestivum; assembly: GCF_018294505.1. Taxonomy (NCBI): domain Eukaryota; kingdom Viridiplantae; phylum Streptophyta; class Magnoliopsida; order Poales; family Poaceae; genus Triticum; species Triticum aestivum. Next base: position 669,234,132 of record NC_057806.1, read on the forward strand.
TGCAGTACTGCTTGTTGATGCCGTCCTGCTTGTCGGCGACTGCCACAGCCTGGCAGTTGGTGCATGCGGCAATCTCCTTGCCGGAGCTACCAACTTTGGCTTTCTTGGCGCCACCTTCGTTGCCGGACTGCTCAACGACTAGCACATCTTTGCCTTTCTTCTTCCTGTTCCGCCGCCGGTTTTTCTTTGCCGGGGCAGCATCCTCGCTGTCAGATTCTCCTGCTCCTGTGTTCTCTCCGGGGAGTTTCCTTCCTTCCTCAGCACGTGCACACTTGTCGGCCATGGCATATAGCTCACTGACGTCTCTGATCTTGCACATCGCCATCTCCTCCCGCATCCTGCGGTTACACACGTTCTGATGGAACACGCTGATGACCGCGGCAGGGTGGACATCTGGGATGTTATGCTGTACACGGCTGAACCTCTGTATGTACTTGCGCAGGGGCTCTCCTTCGTTCTGGGCGAGCAGATGAAGGTCACTCTCTTGGCCATGGGGTTTGTGGCCGCCTGTAAAGGCGCCGACAAACTGATGGCAAAGGTCTGCCCGGGAGGATATGGAGTTGTCCGGCAAGTGCATGAGCCAGGACCTGACGTTGGGTTTGAGCACCAGTGGGAAGTAGTTGGCAAGGATCTTGTCGTCCCGCCCCCCGGCAGCCTGCACCGCGATGGTGTAGATGCTGAGGAACTCCAACGGATGCGACTTGCCGTCGTACTTCTCTGGTACATCTGGCTTGAAATTCTTCATGCTGGGCCACTGGACTTGCCGCAGCTCACGTGTAAACGCAGGGCAACCTACCGCGTATGGCAAGTCGCCTGGTTCCCCTGGCACATGCATGTCAACAGAGGGCCCAGCGCGCTGGTCCGACTGACGTCGCACTTCTCTTTGGCGCTCGATGCGGGTACGAGTGTCTTCTTGCTGTCGTTCATGAAGAACTTGGCACTGATCGTGACGAGCTCGTGGATCTGATGACGCGGTGGAGTCGCTGTCGAGGTGGATCCGGCGAGTCGGCGATCTTGGCCTTCGGGGCGGAGAGTGCACAGTGGTTGCACCCCCACCGGTCTTGTCGCCACCGGCTCGGGCCTGGCTGGCTTGCCGCGGCTGCGACGTGCTCGGCTGCTGTTGAGTGTCGCCGTTGGCAAAGCCGATGAGACTCTGAATGGTGGCCCTCCAGTTGTCGATCTTGTCCGCCGTTGGAGGGTAGTCCAGGAGCAGTTGAGCTCGCGCTAAAGCTTCTGCCGCAGTGGCGGGTGGCGGTGGAGAACGGTGCGAGGAGCGGGATATGCTCGGACTTCTAACTATGTTCGAAGGAGCAGTATCCCGTCCAGGCGACCATGCCTCGCTCGTGCCAGCATGTTGGCGCGCATGCTGGTCTTGAGCACTCAGGGATCCGCCAGCTCGATCTTGGTCCAGCAAACGCATGGTACTGTGAGTACCATGATGCTTCCGATCCCGCGCCTCCTGAGATGGGCGCGGTGCATGTACGGACGCCGAGGTCTTGGAGTGCGCCCGGTCGTTGTGGGAGCTGGCTACGCCGCCGATGGGTAGCGCATCCTTGTCCTTGGACCTGGCAGCACCGTGAGCTCCCTCGTCGACGCCCGTTCTTCCGCCGGCGCCTGCCCCATCAGCCGTTTGCTCCGGCGATGGTGGGCTCGGCGCGGATGGAGCAGCTGCCTCCGAAGCCTTCTTCTTCGGCGGCATGTCGATGAAGATAATGAAGATCTAGCTCGCGCGAACACCGGATCTGGTTCACACAACCTCGACGCCCCCTACCTGGCACGCCAAAGATGTCGGGGGACTAATCCACGAACACCTATGGGACCGGCGGACCGAGTCCCTTCCGGTTCGGCGGGGGCGGAGGTCGTGCAAAGAGCGGATCGAGGCGAAGCACACGAGCGGTTTACCCAGGTTTGGGCCGCACGTATGTGTAAAACCCTACTCCTGCTTTGTGGTTTGTATTGAGTTCTTGCTCGGGAGCGTGGAGTGCTACAGTACACACCAGCAGCTAACGAGACCGAGCGTGAGTGTTCTCTGAACCAGCTAACCCCCTCTACGTTGCGCACGGGCCTCCTTTTATATGCTCAAGGGGTCACCGACAGGTGGCAACGTAGACAAGGGCAAAAAAGGGAAAGGTGCTGCGGTTGGTACAGCTACCTGCTACCGTGTATCATACCTAACCCTGACGGTAGGGGACAAGGGCCTTAAATGCCCGTCTGCGTCGCCTAAACAGTGTAAAAGGGACCGTCAGGGACGCCACCGCTCGCCATGGCAGCAATCTTGTCAGCGCCGCTTGCCACCGCTCACCGCTGGCTGCACAGCCTCCTACCACGTACGCTGGGAAGAGTCCCAGAGCGACACGTTGGTGGATGTGCTGGAGCGCGGGCATGGAGTGGTGGCTTGCCGCGGCAGGCGCCTTGCCGCGGTCGTTGTCTTGTCGCGTCCGGGAGCTTGTCGCTCACCGGGCCTTGCCGGGACGCGTGGCGCGCCGCGGCAAGTTCCTTGAGATGCCTTGGGTGGCCTTCCCGACAAGCTCCTCTTGCCGGGGTCTTGAAGTGCCTTGGTTGGCCTTCCCGGCGAGCTCCTCTTGCCGGGGTCTTGACTTGGATACTTTGTTCTTGAACGGCTCCAAAGGAACCACGGAGGACCTTGGCGGTCACCCGGCAAGCCTTGCCGCGGGATGCTGCGACTGCCCGTGCACAAGTTCGGGATACTAGGGTACCCCTACTCTAGTACACCGACATCATGTTTGTTCACAATATGTTGCTTATTCTCGATTAGATTACAATTAGATCTAATAATATACCTTATATCCCATTAGTTAGTAGACTTGGTATTATTATTGAGGCGGATATGATATTATGTTTGTTCATTGGTATGATATCATTAATTATGATTAATTAGTAATACATAATTAACTCTCTAACAAATAAGATTTTAAGTATCTGACCAACTGCTAAAACATTATGAACAATAGTAGTTGGTATCTTTGAAATGTACATGAAATAACTAACATTATTTTATTTAGTAATATAGACAATAATTATGCAATACTACTTCCGTATGTATTCTTTGCCTTTTCAAATTGTTTGCTCTATTATCTTATGGAAGACACACATGCGTACTAGCCCGTGCGAATGCACGGGTTGGCGACTAGTAGTATAAACAGTTTCTTGCAATTTTGTCATATTGGAAACATAGAGAGGTGGAGATATAGTTCCTCTCTCATAATAATTGCAAGTAGGAGCAGCAAGCACATGCATATTATATTCATCAAAATCATCACGTGCAACGGTAAAAGGCAACCCATCAATATAATCCTTAATAAAAGCAAACTTCTCTGATATAGTGTAATCGGGAGAATTCAAAAAGATAATAGGACTATCATGTGTGGGTGCAATAGCAACAATTTCATGTTTAACATAAGGAACTATAGCAAGTTCATCTCCATAAGCATAATTCATATTGGCATCTTGGCCACAAGCATAGCAAGCATCATCAAAAAGGGATATTTCAAAAGAATCAACGGGATCATAACAGTCATCATAGCAATCATCCTTAGGTAAGCACAAATGGAATTTAAACAATGTATGAGTTGAAGAGTTACTCTCATTAGAAGGTGGGCACGGGTGATCAATCCGCTCTTCCTCCTTTTGTTCTTCGCTCTCCTCCTCATCTTTTTCATCCAATGAGCTCATAGTTTCATCAATTTCTTCTTCCATAGACTCCTGCAAAATATTAGTCTCTTCTTGGACAGTGGAGTATTCCTCAATATACAGTTTAACATAAGCATTAGAAGCATAATTCTCATAACAATATTCAAGTATGGCAAAATTTTCAGATTTGTGAAAAGTAGCATCATACTTTTCAATCAAAGAAGCAATTTCATAAGCACCCTTAAAAGCAACAAATTCTTCAATTTGTTGAACATAATAGTAATTGTAAACATCCTTAGCATACGAAGATACGATTCCATTATCACTAAACTCACATTGATAGGGAAGGTGTTTCTTGGGGTTTTCAGAGCAACAAGTAAAATCATAAATTTCACATAAATTCCAAGAATAGCATTGCAAACGACGAATTTGACCCAATAGAATTTTCCATTTTTCAGATATTCGGTGTCGCACATAACAAACATGCTCATCTAAAGATTTGCCCTCAACTAAGCTAGTTGGGGTTTCAGCACGAGCACATAGGGATCGAAGATGATCCAAGTAATAAGCTTCAGCAGTGTGATAGATTTTGAGTGGTTCTTCAACCATTGGTTCAGTAGGTACAACTACTTTTTTGGGTATTTTGCGTTTTCTACCCATAACTGAAGATAGGGAACAACTAAGAACAGCAAATAAAAATTACTTAGTGATAAAGCAAACAAGCACACACGAGAATATTCACCCCATGCTATTGCTCCCCGGCAACGGCGCCAGAAAAAGGTCTTGATAACCCACAAGTATAGGGGATCGCAACAGTTTTCGATAAGTAAGAGTGCCGAACCCAATGAGGAGCTAAAGGTAGAACAAATATTCCCTCAAGTTCTATTGACCATTGATACAACTCTACGCACGCTTGATGTTCGCTTTACATAGAACAAGTATGAAACTAGAAGTACTTTGTAGGTGTTGTTGGATAGGTTTGCAAGATAATAAAGAGCAAGTAAATAAAAAGTAGGGGCTGTTTAGATAAAGAAACAATAAAGTAAATATAGCGAGTGTGGAAAAGTGGTGGTAGGAGTTGCGAAATTGCCCTAAGCAATTGACTACGTTTCTAGACCGATAGCAAGTATTATGTGGGAGAGGCCACTGCTAGCATGCCATCCCTGACTTGGAATTCTATGCACTTATGATTGGAACTATTAGCAAGCATCCGCAACTACTAATGTTCATTAAGGTAAAACCCAACCATAGCATTAAGATATATTGGTCCCCCTTCAATCTCATATGCATCAATTTCTATTCTAGGTTGAAGCTTCTGTCACTCTTGCCCTCCAATACATAGTCCTATCAACATACAACTAACCCTAGGGTGTGATCCACACTCGCAATCATATGATGGGCACCAAAGGACAGCAACATAACCACAAGCAAATTAAATCAATCATAGCAATTCATCAACCACCGATAGGACAACGAAAATCTACTCAGACATCATAGGATGACAACACATCATTGGATAATAATATGAAGCATAAAGCACCATGTTCAAGTAGATGGTACGGCGGGTTGAGGGAGAGTGGACCGCTGTAGATAGAGGGGGGAAGGTGATGGAGATGTTGGTGAAGATGGCGGAGGTTTGGTGTAGATCACGGTGATGATGATGGCCCCCGGTGGCACTCCGGTGCCACCGGAAGCGAGCGGGAGAGAGCCCCCCTCCTTCTTCTTCTTCTTCCTTGACCTCCTCCCTAGATGGGAGAAGGGTTTCCCCTCTGGTCCATGGCCTCCATGGCATGGGAGGGGCGAGAGCCCCTCCGAGATTAGATCTATCTCTCTGTCTCTCTCTGTTTGTGCGTTCCCCCTGGCTCTGTTTCACCATTTCGTGTATATATGGAGATCCGTAACTCCGATTGGCCTGAAACCTTCATCGTGATTTTTTCCGAATATTAGCTTTCTTGCGGCAAAAGAAGAGCGTCAACCACCTTACGATGGGCTCACAAGGGTAGGGGGCGCGCCCTAAGGGGGGTCCCTGTCTCGTGACCACCTCGGGCACTGGTTCGCATTGATTTTCCTTCCGGATTTTCCATATTTTCCAAAAATAAGCTCCGTCCATTTTTGTCCCGTTTGGACTCCATTTGATATGGATATTCTGCGAAACCCAAAAACATGCAACAGACAGGAACTGGCACTGGGCACTGGATCAATATGTTAGTCCCAAAAAATAATATAAAAAGTTTCCAAAAAGTATATGAAAGTTGAATAATATTGGCATGGAACAATCAAAAATTATAGATACGATGGAGACGTATCACTTATATAGACATCGGGGGGACCTAGGGTCGTGCATAGTCGGTTTACAAAGGAAGGAATCTTCATATCCAAACGCCAAGCTTGTCATCCACGCAAAGGAGAGTCCCATATGGATACAGGAGAAAGTCTTATGTCTTGTATCTTCACGGCCCATTAGTCTGACCCACGTCACATAGCCCGGACGCCCGAGGACCCCTTAATCCAGGACTCCCTCAGCTGGCCCTCTCGGAATTGCTGGATAAGGAGTCGACACTGCCGAGTGGTATGTTTGGGATAAATCAGGTTCCCCTCTTCATCCTTCTTGGTGTGTATATGACACGGCAAATCTAGCACATCATTTCCTTCTTGATCTTTCACTTTCTTGGGGATCCATGGCCCCTTAGGCTTTCCCTTGAACTTTCCTTGGGTTACAACTGCGGCTTGACCAGGACCCGCGGGCTCGGCTTTGCGCTTCTGTTTCTGACTGGAATTCCCTCCTCCGGTGTCTTGGGCGACTGGTTTGTTCTTGCCACTGTGGAGTCAGTCTTCTTCTTCGTCGTTAGCGTACCGAGTGGCTATTTCCATCATTCGGGTCAGGGTCATATCTCTTGTCTGACCAAATTTCAGGTTAAGCTCTCTGTGCCAAATGCCCTCCTTGAAGGCGCAAACTGCCTGGTGCCGCGACACATTTTCCACTGTATGATGTAAAGTGGTCCATCTCTGGATATAATCCCTCAAAGTTTCATTCGGTTTTTGAACGCAATGCTGCAATTCTGTTAGCCCTGCGGGCCGCTTGTAAGTGCCCTCAAACGTCCTAACAAACACTCGGGCCAACTCTTACCAACTGAATATACTACAAGGAGCCAACTGATTCAACCAAGCCCTGGCTGACCCTTCCAACATCAGAGGAAGGTGTTTCATGGCTACATCATCATTATCATCACCAATCTGTACAGCCACTCGGTAGTCCTCTAGCCAAGTGTCAGGTTTGGATTCGTCGGTGAACTTACTTACCCCAGTCGCCAACCTAAAGTTGGGAGGGATTTCCATGGCCCTGATGGCTCTGCTGAAACATTCAGGTCCAGATACATGCACTCGGCTGCTTGTTGGACGATCTCTGTCCGGTCCTTCTCTGTGAGCTCTGTTCCGGTCGACCAGACCTTGTACCAAAATTGACCTTGCATCAAATCTGAGTTCTCTGGGGTCGACTAGAAGTCTTTGCTCATCACCACATGGACGCATGTCATCGAGTTGCCGGGGTGCATATGATCTGCCCCTCGGAGGGGGCGTGGGCACTCGACGGCGGTCTTTTTGGCCGACCGATGATCATATTGCTTGTGGTTCTGACCCATGTACTGCTCTTGACGGTGCCCTTGGCCCTCACGCCGCAGAGGCGATCTTGGGCTGTGGGCCGACTGGACGGTGTCCGCCACCACAGATCTGCTATGGATCATGTTGCGCGACTGGGAAACTGCTGTGTTCTGCTCTCCTGCTGCTCGGAGCAGCGCTCGAATCTGCATCCAACCCCTTCCAGCCTCCTATTGGGACAACTGGATTGACTCTTCTATGCGGGCCGCAGCAGTAAGATTCTGAATCGGAGTGTGGTATACCTGAGGTTCGGGTGGGAACAATTGCCGATGTCGCCGACTGGATTCAGGGATCAGTCGTTGAGCGCATTCGTCGAGTGAATGCTGAAGATTCTCCAGCCGCGCGCGCTCAGCCAATTTGGCCAGGCGTGCAGCCTCCAAGGCCCGAGCTCAGAGGTTTCCCCAAAGATGGGATTGTGCAGTGCCTCCGTATTGCGACGATGCAGCTCCTCCCTCTGCTATGAAGTGAGGACTTGTGGACGATATTCTTCGTGCACATGCGATGGATCACCGCCACCATTACCACCATTGTTGTGGTGGAAACCAGGCGGGCTGCACGGCGTGTCGACCATCAGGACTTCTGCCGCAGGGTTGCTGCCGTCACACTCGGACAGGGTCTCGACGGAGCCAGTCGACAGATCGAACAACCCGTAGAGAGATTCGTCGGGCTCGATTACCGCGACTTGAGTGGTGGTCGACTGACGAGCCAGCGCTTGCTTGACCCACCACTGAAGCCGCGATCGACCGGATCGCTTGCGACGGCGAGCAGTGGGAAGCGAAGATGTTTTCGGAGCTGGCCAATACTGGGTCGACAGCTGCCGCAGAAGGACGTCGCGGACACATGCTGTAGCGACCAGACCTCAACCAGTCTGATCTCTGTGCATCAGTGTCATCCCTGGATCGGTAATGCTGACACACACAGTACTTGAAGGATTTATAACAGAGTAGCAATCACACACTTATTACATCGAATGTCTCAAAAGAGAACTTATTACAATAAATATGGCTTAAGGCCATCTAATAACGATAACAGCGGAAGTCTTGGAAGATAAGTGAGCCCATCAACTCCAATGGCATCACTGAGTATAGAACCACGACCTAAAGGCACCTTACTCGTCATCTGAAAAGTCTGCAACATGAACGTTGCAGCCCGAAACGGGTCAGCACATGGAATATGCTGGCAAGGTAACACATAGAAAGTAATGGAAGAATAAGGCTATACTACATGCATATATGGCTGGTGGAAAGCTCTATGGTTACAGTTTTGCGTAAAGCCAATTTTTCCCTACTGCAAAGGAATAAATTTTATTTAACTATCGTGGTAGTTGTTAAACATTGAGAGTGTAGACACCCTCTCAATCCCAATTAAGCATCATCATTAAAACCCAACAATATTAATTAAAGTAACATGATGATATTCACATGATAATCCAAGTACTAGATACTCAAGACTGTCCATAACCGGGGACATGGCTAACCATGATTAGTTTATACACTCTGCAGAGGTTTGCGCACTTTTCCCCACAAGACTCGATCTCCTCCGTTGGGATTCTCGCACTACATGGTGTTTGAGAAACGGATGACCGAGACATAGTCTTTCAGAAGTGCTAGCACCTTACGAACGGGTAGACCGTTACACCTACTTTCCCCTACATCTGCTAGTCTACCATTGTAAGAGTTCGCATGACTTAATCAACTATGCTAGAGCCCATAGTAGCTTGTGGCTGGACATGGAAGTTTCTAGTATGAATAATCTCATGATCCCTTTGAGCCTGGGTGGCGGTCCATAAAGAAAAACAGGCAATAGCTGGAATACCCAGGTGCTTCAATCCACCCAGAGGTGTATTAAAGTTGCCACCTTAAATAAACCATTAATTTAACAATTTCACATCTGTCATGGATACACTCACCCAATCCACGTCTACTAGCATAGCATGGCAATATAAGCAAACGTAGAAGTAACTCCCAAGGGTTTGATAATAAAACAGGTAATAGGTACTCCTCATCTACTTCCCAAAACCAACAATTTAATTAGATCCTATTCATGCAATGTTTGAGTATTGATCTAATGCAATAAAACTGGGTAGTAGGAGGTATGATCAAAGTGTTACTTGCCTTGCTGATGATCCGCGAAACCTAGCGATTCAAAGTAGCAAGCGGCGCACTCCGGGTACTCTATCGCAAACAAACAAGTATACAATAAGTACTCATCTAATGCACGGGTAAAACTCAAATAAGAGAAATAACCAGAAAGTTCAACTTAAGAACTCCGGTTTGCAAAAGAATCAAATCGAACGAAGCAACGAAAGTCAAACGGCGAAAGAAACAAGCTTCGTTTACTAATCTGGATCTAGGTCAAATTTTACAAAAGCAAAAACTTGTTTGAGTTGGTTAAATGGAAAGAGGGTTTCGAGACGAAACTCCAAGCGCTTGAATCGACTGATTCCGATAAACGAGCGAAAAGTTATACTAGAACGAAAATCTGATCTGAAATCGCGATCAGAAATAATCGCGGTAAATATGAAAAAAAAACGACGAACAGATTAACAAACGAACGTTCATTTTCTATAACTAAACGGTGAACGCGTTTGCTAAAATGAATGAACGAGTGAACGCTCGCTAATTAAACTAAACCGGAAATAAACCGATCTAAAAAACGGATCTAAAAAACCGACAAAAAACCGAATGGAAAACCGGCGGTGGCGGCGGGGTCAACCTCGGCGACGGTGGCGGCCGGGTCCGGTGGCGGGGCGGTGGCTCCGGCGTGCAGCGGCGCGGGGCGGCGGCGTGGGGCGGCGCGGCGGCGCGGGGCGGCTGCGGCAGCGCGCGGCATCTGCGGGCTAGGGTTAGGGTTAGGCGGCGCGGGGCGGCTGGGGCTTAACGGGCTCGGGGCGGCGCTATATAAAGGTCGGACCAAAGAGTCCGGGCCAAAACCGGCTCTAAGTCGGTTGCGCGTTTTTTTTAAATAATTACGCGCGGAAAAACAAATCAAAGAAATACTAAACGGACTCCAAAAATCCTGAAATAAATTTTCCCCGACTTCTAAAATCCAGTCGAACAGGATGAACATTTATTTGGGGCCTAAATGCAATTTTGAAAAACACGCATTTTTCGTAAATTAAAAAAATAGCAAATAACTCCAAAATAAAATCTTATTTGATTTTATTATTAAATCCTCAATATTTCTTTATTTTGGGAAAGTCATTTTATTCCCTCTCTCATATTTTTATAATATAAATAATTGAAGATAAAATAAATAAAATCAAATGATCCTATTTTCAAAATTTGAGAAAACTCAAATATGAAAATAACGAAATTCCCCAACTCTCTCCGAGGGTCCTTGAGTTGCGTAAAATTTCTAGGATCAAACCGAAAGCAAATAAAATATGATATGCAGTGATGATCCAATGTATAACATTCCAAATTGAAAATTTGGGATGTTACAAACCTACCCCCCTTAAGATGAATCTCGCCCTCGAGATTCGGGTTGGCTAGAAAATAGGTGAGGGTGGTCTTTTAGCAGTTCTTCCTCTCGCTCCGAGGTGGCCTCATCCTCCGTGTGGTGGCTCCACTAAACCTTGCAAAACTTGTTAACCTTGCTACGGGTGACTCGGCTGGCATACTCAAGAATCTTGACTGGTTTCTCCTCATAGGTCAAATCACTGTCCAACTGAATCGCTTCCAGCGGCACTGTATCTCTCAGCGGTATATCAGCCATCTCTGCGTGGCACTTCTTCAACTGGGAAACGTGGAATACATCATGAACTCCTGACAATTCTTCGGGCAATTCCAACTTGTAGGCTACTTCTCCCATACGCTCCAAAACCTTGTATGGTCCTACAAAACGTGGCGCTAACTTTCCCTTAACTCCAAAACGCTTAAATCCTTGAAGTGGAGATACTCGAAGATAAACTCGGTTTCCGACTTCGTAAACTGTCTCCTTGCGTTTAGAATCTGCGTAGCTCTTCTGCCTAGACTGGGCTACCTTGAGCCTATCGCGAATCAATTTCACCTTCTGTTCAGACTCCTTAATCAAATCCGGTCCAAACAACTGACGGTCTCCAACTTCATCCCATGATAATGGGGTCCTGCACCTCCTTCCGTACAAGGCTTCGAAAGGGGCCATCTTCAAACTGGATTGATAACTGTTGTTGTAAGAGAACTCTGCATACGGCAAATTGTCGTCCCAACTAGATCCATAATCTAGCGCACAAGCTCTCAGCATATCCTCCAGAATCTGGTTGACTCTCTCGGTCTGTCCATCTGTCTGCGGATGAAAAGCTGTACTAAACTCTAGCCTGGTACCCAAAGTTTCGTGCAACTAATTCCAGAACTTTGAGGTAAACTGGGTTCCTCTATCTGATACAATGCCCCTCGGAACTCCATGTAGACATACTATCCTGGTCATGTATATCTTTGCCAACTTTGCACTGGTGTAGGTAGTCTTCACTGGGATGAAATGAGCTACCTTTGTCAAACGATCGACTACTACCCAAATCGAGTCATAGCCTGAACGAGTTCTGGGCAATCCCGTAATAAAATCCATGCCTAGCTTATCCCACTTCCATTCGGGTATCGGCAATGGCTGTAACAATCATGTTGGCTTCTGATGCTCTGCCTTTACTCTCTAACATACATCACAAACTGCTACATACTCCACAATATCCTTCTTCATTCCGGTCCACCAGAAAATATCCTTCAAATCCAAATACATCTTGGTATTTCCTGGGTGAATCGAATATGGTGAATCATGGGCTTCCTGCAGAATTAACTCCGGGTCATTGGGCACATAAACACGATCTCCAAACCATAGGGTATCGTGTTCATCCTCACTAAATCCTTTAACTTTTCCTTTGATCCTCTTCTCCTTTATAGAGGCAATCTCCTTGTCAGTCTTCTGAGCTTCTCTAATCTTATCCATCGAAGGAGACTGAATATCCAATGCTGCTACATAGCCTCTCGGAACTATCTCCAAACATAGCTCACGAAGGTCCTTGGCTAACTCCTTCGGTAAATCTCCCGTCATTAGTGTGTTGACATGGCTTTTACAGCTCAGTGCATCGGCTACTACGTTAGCCTTTCCGGGATGATAATGCAATCTCATGTCATAATCCTTGATGATCTCTAACCATCTTCTTTGCCTGAGATTTAGCTCCTTCTGTGTGAAAATGTACTTCAAACTGTTGTGATCCATGTACACTTCACAATGGTTTCCAATGAGAAAATGTCTCCAAGTCTTTAATGCATGCACTACGGCTGCTAACTTCAAATCATGCGTGGCATAATTCAACTCATGAGGCTTAAGCTGTCGTGAGGCATATGAAACAACTCTTTCCTCCTGCATAAGCACTGCTCCAAGTCCTCGACGTGAAGCATCGCAATACACCTCATAATCCTTGTTCTAATCCGGCAAAATCAACACTGGTGATGTAACCAAACGTTTCTTCAACTCCTGGAAAGTGGCCTCACATTCCTCTGTCCATATGAACTTGGTATCCTTCTTCAATAACTCCGTCATAGGCTTCACAATCTTCGAGAAATTTTCAATGAATCTCTGGTAGTATCCTGCAAGTCCAAGAAAACTCCGGATTTCTCCAACTGTTGTTGGGGCTTCCCAATTTGTCACAGTGTCAATCTTGGTGGGATCTACTTCTATACCTTCTCCGGATATAACGTGTCCGAGGAATCCAAGTTCCTTCAACCAAAATTCACATTTGCTAAACTTGGCATATAACTGATGTTCTCCGAGCTTCCCAAGTACCAAACGCAAATGCTCCTTATGCTCCTCTTCATTCTTCGAGTAAACTAGAATATCATAAATGAACACTATGACGAACTTATCCAAAAACTCCATAAACACTTTGTTCGTCATGTTCATAAAATAGGCAGGTGCGTTAGTCAGACCAAATGACATAACGGTATACTCGTATAGCCCATACCTGGTGGTAAATGCCGTTTTAGGTATATCCTGTTCTCGAATCTTCAACTGATGGTATCCTGATCGCAGATCGATCTTGGAAAATACCTTAGCTCCTTGCAATCGATCAAACAGATCATTGATCATCGATAGTGAGTACTTGTTCTTGATTGTTACTTCATTCAATCCTCGATAATAAACAACCATCCTTAACGATCCATCCTTCTTTTCCACTATAAGTACTGGCGATCCCCAAGGCGAAGAACTTGGGCGAATATAACCTTTATCTAGTAACTCCATAATCTGCTTCTTAATCTCCTCCAAATCCTTTGCGGGCATCCTGTATGGTCTCTTAGATAATGGCCCTATGCCTGGCAAAAGTTCAATCAAAAACTCAATGTCTCTATCCGGTGGCATGCCTGGCAACTCCTTTGGAAATACATCAGGAAAATCCTTTACCACCGGTACTTCCTCCTGTACAACTCCTGTTAGGGAATTTACTTGAGTCCTCTTAGGCACATGTCGGGATACATACTTGATCCTTCTTCCTTCTGGGGTGGTAAGCAAAATCGACTTACTGGCGCAATCGATGTTTCCTCCATACATCGACAGCCAATCCATACCCAAAATTACATCCAAACCTTGTGATTCCAAAATGATCAAATCCGAGGGAAACACATGCCTACCTATACTCAATGGCACTTGAAAACACCCTCGGCTGGCCATATACTCCGCTCCTGGTGAGCTTACTAGCATAGGTGTTCTAAGAACCTTAGTGGGAAGGTTATACTTATCCACAAATCCCCATGAGATGTATGAATGCGATGCACCAGTATCAAAAAGAACGATTGCAGTAAAAGACTAAACCAAAAACTTACCGATTACTGCATCCGGCTGCTCTTCAACCTCCTCCATGTTAACGTGGTTCACCTGTCCCCTATTGAAAGGGTTCGGCTTCTTCCCAGAGCTTCCATTGTCATTTCCATTCTGGGATTCAGGACATTCATTGGCATAATGTCCGGTCTTCTGGCACTTAAAGCAAGTGACTTGGCTCATGTCTCTCTTGGCTGGGGTTGATGGGTTGGTACGTTTCTGGTCGTTGCTTCCTCCAGTCCCATTACCATTCTTGGGGCCATTATGATTATGGGAACTTCCTCGTCCATGAGTATGCTAAAAAGGTCCTCCCGGTTTAGTGGTAAAACGCGGCTTCTGCAGCGCTCCAGAATTGTACTTCCCTTGTCCATACTTCCTCTTATGGCTTCCAATCTGCTGTTGCTTCCCTTCAATCATAAGAGCGCGATCTACCAACTCATGGTAGTTGTTGAAGCTTGCTACCATCAACTGCATGCTAAACTCATCATTCAGTCCTTCCAGAAACTTCTCCTGCTTAGCTGCATCCGTAGCAACGTCATCTGGGGCATAACGTGCTAGCTTACTAAAGTCATCCACATACTGGCCAACTATCCGTCTTCCTTGGTGCAAGTTGCGAAACTCATGCTTCTTCATGGCCATAGCTCCTGCTGAAATATGGGCAGTACGGAAAGCCTACTGAAACTGGTCCCATGTGACAGTGTCGATAGGGTAAGTGGCTGTGAAATTCTCCCACCATGATGCTGCGGGTCCATCCAACTGATGTGCGAAAAAATTCACCTTTTCCACAGCTGTGCACCCTGTCGTGGTCAACTCCCTTGCTGTCTTGCGGAGCCAATCATCTGCTACTATAGGCTCGGTGCTACTAGAGAACACCGGCGGATTCATCCTAAGAAAACGGGTTAAGTGATCAACATGTGGTGGTTGTGGTGGTGGGTTATTGTTGTTGTTCCCCTGATTCTGATTCTGGACTAGCAACTGCATCAACATATTCTGCTGTTGGATCAACTGAGTGAGCTCCAGTGGGAAGGTAAATCCGGGGTCACGTCTCGGAGGCATCTGATGGGTTCAGAAAAGATGAGATTTAAGAATAGAGAGAGGTCTAGAGAGAAAACACTACCCATATGCACATGAGGCAAATGCACACAAAATCACGTCATTCAATCAAACAAGGGCATACAATCGGTCTAACTATCGCAAATGTGCTCGGACTACTCTATTTACATGGGGGAATACTACTACTGATGGGGTGGTCTACTAGAAATATTCTTCGGTTGCAGACTCCATGATATCTGCTCCAGCTTCATCAACATAGTCATCATCGCTATCGTCTGGGTCCGAGTCGGTGTCGTCGATGATGATGTAGTCTTCCGGGCGAATCTCCTTGGGTTCTTCGTCTTCTTCTACTGGTGTAGGGTCTCCCATGAATATTCCGATCTTCTTGATGAGGTCGTCATTCTTCTCCACTAATACTTCGATTTCCTCCATATAATCTTCACGTGTAGCCTTGAGTTCTTCTTCCAGCTCCGTGATTCTTGTCCTTGCCTTCTTCAGATCTATCATGTCTGCGCACATCTGGTTCTCCTGACGTCTAATGTGCTGGTTTAACTCCTGGATAAAAGCTGTGATTGATTTATCCTTCTTGGTGCTGATCATCTCCCAGTGCTCATCTAGGCGCCCACAAATCTGGTAGATAGTATCCTTGAGATCATTGCGGTAAACTTCTCCAATACGTCCCATGGCGATGTGAGCTGCCATGCTCTTTCCTAAACTCCAGGTTGGTGCATCAAAAGAAAACTCTATGGGCTCAGTGACTGGCATGAATGTCCTTCCTGGAACTTGAACTTGAATCATCCAGCGCTCCTCTTCTGGTAAAGTGGCGTTGTAGGCTCCGGTGAAGCTTGGTACTCCGATGTTCAGGTATCTAATGACTTCCTTCAAGTGACGTCCAAAGCGTGTACCTTCATCCGGTTGCATAAACTTGTTCCTTGCATCCGCCATCCTAAAAGAGTAGAAAAGATGAGGAGTCAGAAATGAGAAGAGTGAGTAGTGATCTAGGGCTTTAGCTTAGTGGCCGTGTCCTATAGTCAGCGTGTGCTCTGATACCTCAACCAGTCTGATCTCTGTGCATCAGTGTCATCCCTAGATCGGTAATGCTGACACGCACAGTACTTGAAGGATTTATAACAGAGTAGCAATCACACACTTATTACATCGAATGTCTCAAAAGAGAACTTTTACAATAAATATGGCTTAAGGCCATCTAATAATGATAACAGCGGAAGTCTTGGAAGATAAGTGAGCCCATCAACTCCAACGACATCACTGAGTATAGAACCACGACCTAAAGGCACCTTACTCGTCGTCTGAAAAGTCTGCAACATGAACGTTGCAGCCCGAAACGGGTCAGCACATGGAATATGCTAGCAAGGTAACACATAGAAAGTAATGGAAGAATAAGGCTATACTACATGCATATATGGCTGGTGGAAAGCTCTATGGTTACAGTTTTGCGTAAAGCCAATTTTTCCCTACTGCAAAGGAATAAATTTTATTTAACTATCGTGGTAGTTGTTAAACATTGAGAGTGTAGACACCCTCTCAATCCCAATTAAGCATCATCATTAAAACCCAACAATATTAATTAAAGTAACATGATGAGATTCACATGATAATCCAAGTACTAGATACTCAAGACTGTCCATAACCAGGGACACGGCTAACCATGATTAGTTTATACACTCTGCAAAGGTTTGCGCACTTTTCCCCACAAGACTCGATCTCCTCCGTTGGGATTCTCGCACTACATGGTGTTTGAGAAACGGATGACCGAGACATAGTCTTTCAGAAGTGCTAGCACCTTACAAATGGGTAGACCGTTACACCTACTTTCCCCTACATCTGCTAGTCTACCACTGTAAGAGTTCGCACGACTTAATCAACTATGCTAGAGCCCATAGTAGCTTGTGGCTGCACACGGAAGTTTCTAGTATGAATAATCTCATGATCCCTTTGAGCCTGGGTGGCGGTCCATAAAGAAAAACAGGCAATCGCTGGAATACCCAGGTGCCTCAATCCACCCAGAGGTGTATTAAAGTTGACACCTTAAATAAACCATTAATTTAAAAATCTCACATCTGTCATGGATACACTCACCCAATCCACGTCTACTAGCATAGCATGGCAATATAAGCAAATGTAGAAGTAACTCCCAAGGGTTTGATAATAAAACAGGTAATAGGTACTACCTCATCTACTTCCCAAAACCCACAATTTAATTAGATCCTATTCATGCAATGTTTGAGGATTGATCTAATGCAATGAAACTGGGTAGTAGGAGGTATGATCAAAGTGTTACTTGCCTTGCTGATGATCCGCGAAACCTAGTGATTCAAAGTAGCAAGCGGCGCACTCCGGGTACTCTATCGCAAACAAACAAGCATACAATAAGTACTCATCTAATGCATGGGTAAAACTCAAATAAGAGAACTAACCAGAAAGTTCAACTTAAGAACTCCGGTTTGCAAAAAGAATCAAATCGAACAAAGCAACGAAAGTCAAACGGCGAAAGAAACAAGCTTCGTTTACTAATCTGGATCTAGGTCAAATTTTATAGAAGCAAAAACTTGTTTGAGTTGGTTAAACGGAAAGAGGGTTTCGAGATGAAACTCCGCGCGCTTGAATCGCCTGATTCCGATAAACGAGCGAAAAGTTATACTAGAACGAAAATCGGACTTGAAATCGCGATCAGAAATAATCACGGAAAATCCAAAAAAAAGAAAAAAAAATAACGAACAGATTAACGAATGAACGTTCATTTTCTGTAACTAAATGGTGAACGCGTTCGTTAGAACGAACGAACGAGCGAACGCTTGCTAATTAAACTAAACCAGAAATATACCGATCTAAAAAACGGATCTAAAACCCCGATGAAAAACCGAACGGAAAACCGGCGATGGCGGCAGCGGGGTCCGGTGGCAGGGCAGCGGCTCTGGCGTGCGGCGGCGCGGGGCGGCGTGGGGCGGCGCGGGGCGGCTGCGGCTCCGGCAGCGCGCGGCGGCGGTAACGGGCTCGGGGCGGCGCTATATAAAGGTCGGCCCGAAGAGTCCGGGCCGAAACCGGCTCTAAGTCGGTTGCGCGTTTTTTTAAATAATTACGCGCAGAAAAACAAATAAAAGAAATACTAAACGGTCTCCAAAAATCCTGAAATAAATTTTCCCCGACTTCTAAAATCAAGCCGAACAGGATGAACATTTATTTGGGGCCTAAGTGCAATTTTGAAAAACGCGCATTTTTCCTAAATTCAAATAAAATAGCAAATAACTCCAAAGTAAAATCTTATTTGATTTTATTATTAAATCCTCAATATTTCTTTATTTTGGGAAAGTCATTTTATTCCCTCTCTCATAATTTTATAATAGAAATAATTGAAGATAAAATAAATAAAATCAAATGACCCTATTTTCAAAATTTGAGAAAACTCAAATATGAAAATAACGAAATCCCCCAACTCTCTCCGAGGGTCCTTGAGTTGCGTAAAATTTCTAGGATCAAACCGAAAGCAAATAAAATATGATATGCAGTGATGATCTAATGTATAACATTCTAAATTGAAAATTTGGGATGTTACACACGCGCGGAAGTGCATCGCCCCACAAACGGGGAGCCTCTCGACGTCGAGTGGGGCCTCTTGGAGTAGGCGGAGCCAGGCGGAGTCGTCGGCGATGATAACGAGTGCGCGGAGACGGATCTCGCGGCCCTTAGCCAAACCACCGCCGGAAACCATGATGATGGGGATCGGAAAAGATTGCAACCTCACCGGAAGTCGCTAAGATACCTGCCCCACTGTGGGTGCCAACTGTCGTGGTTCTATGTCTGACAGTAGAATAGGGGGTACGTAGGAGGAGGCAAGATCCTAGCTACTGTGAGGTTGTGCACGCAAGATTTACGAGTTCAGGCCCTTCTCGGAGGAAGTAATAGCCCTATGTCTCGGTGCCCGGAGGCGGTCGACTGGATTTTGCGTGAAGTTACAGGGGGTGCAAACCCTTGTCCCAGTGGAGGGGTGGGCTTAAATAGAGTGTGCCAGGACCCCAGTCAGCCCACGTTACAAGTAGTTAAATGTACATTAAGGTGAGACGTTACTGGTAATGCCAACAATAAAGACATATAAATGATCATTAATGCTACGGAACGCCTGACCGTTGCCATCCTGAATGACTTTAGATCTTCTGTACTCCGAGTGGTTTCTAGTACGGTCGAATGATGATATACTGATCGAATGGAATTGGGTTATCCGAGTGGAATTGTTGGTCGAGTGGGTTGCACTCTGAGGTGAATCCAGTCAGTGGATGCTGATGTGCTTTGAATGCCGTTGATCTTAGGGCAGTGTCCTTGGGAAGGGCATCTAGGTCAGGCCTATTACCCTACCCTAGGTACATGTCATCGTCATCACCGACGCCACCTTCTTCCAAGAATACATGTATTGCGCCACTTTCCATGGAATGTTTCTACTCTTTACTTTCAATAACACACAACAATGATGATAATCAATGATTAGCTCATAAAGTGAAGCTCGAGGCACCTAAGGGAGTATTCTTAGCTTTCACATGTGGAAAGAAACAAGTACCTTATGATCGTTAATAGTGTGAATGTTTCCATATCATATGTATCAACATGAATACTATAAATTTATGGTGTGCATTGACATCTATTTTTAAGATAGAATGGTAGGTATATCCATGAATATGACACAAAATTATTTTTCACATCTATTTTTAACTATTTACAACATAGTAGTGTGATATTATTAAATACTCCCTCTGTAAAGAAATATAAGAGTGTTTAGATTAGTTGGATGCTTAAAACACAAGCATTGATGCAAAGTTATTGATGGCTAATATAACTATGAAGTGCACTGAGATTGCATAGGTCTAGGGCCACAAAATAAGTCATCATCTAAGAAATATGCAACAACATAAAAAATCTTTCGAGGAAGCAAGTGTGGTCTCATTAGCAGAATCAATATCTTGCACAACATCTTGATGCAATTACTCATACAAAGGATGTTGGAGTATCCGCCTTTCTGGGCCCCTCCGGGTGAAGAGGCCCTCCAAGCTATCTTTTGCCGGGTGGCTTGAGAAGTTTGATACTTGATAATTGTTTTGAGATATAAAGATGGTGATATTAGAGTCGTGCTAGTTGAGTAATTGTGAAATTGAGAAATACTTGTGTTGAGGTTTGCAATTCCCGTAGCATGCACGTATGGTAACTGTTGTGTGACAAATTTGAAGCATGAGGTGTTCTTTGATTGCCTTCCTTATGACTGGCGGTCGGGGACGAGCGATGGTCTTTTCCTACCAATCTATCCCCCTAGGAGAATGCGCGTAGTGCTTGGTTTTGATGACTTGTAGATTTTTGCAATAAGTATGTGAGTTCTTTATGACTAATGTTAAGTTCATGGATTATACACACACTCACCCTTCCACCATTGCTAGCCTCTCTAGTACCGTGCAACTTTCGCCGGTACCATAAACCCATCATTTACCTTCCTCAAAACAGCCACCATACCTACCTATTATGGCATTTCCATAGCCATTCTGAGATATATTGACATGCAACTTTCCACCATTCCGTTTATTATGACGCGCTTCATCATAGTCATATTGCTTTGCATGATCATGTAGTTGACATTGTATTTGTGGCATGGCCACCTTTCATAATTTTTTATACATGTCACTCTTGATTCATTGCACATCCCGGTACACCGCCAGAGGCATTCACATAGAGTCATATGTTGTTCTAAGTATCGAGTTGTAATTCTTGATTTGTAAGTAAATAAAAGTGTGATGATCTTCATTATTAGAGCATTGTACCATGTGAGGAATGATGATGGAGACTATGATTCCCCCACAAGTCAAAATGAGACTCCGGACGAAAAAAAAGAGGCCATAAAAAAAGAAGGCCCAAACAAAAAAATGAGAGAAAAAGAGAGAAGGGTCAATGTTACTATCCTTTTTCCACACTTGTGCTTCAAAGTAGCACCATGATCTTCATGATAGAGAGTCTCTTATGTTGTCACTTTCATATACTAGTGGGGATTTTTCATTATAGAACTTGGCTTGTATATTCCAATGATGGGCTTCCTCAAATTGCCCTAGGTCTTCGTGAGCAAGCAAGTTGGATGCACACCCACTTAGTTGCTATGTTGAGCTTTCATACACTTATAGCTCTAGTGCATCCGTTGCATGGCAATCCCTATTCACTCACATTAATATCTATTGATGGGAATCTCCATAGCCCATTGATACACCAAGTTGATGTGAAACTATCTTCCTCCCTTTTGTCTTCTCCACAACCACCATTCTATTCCACCTATAGTGTTATGTCCATGGCTCGCGCTCATATATTGCGTAAAAGTTGAAAAAAGTTTGAAAAGGCTAAGTATGAAACAATTGCTTGGCTTGTCATCAGGGTTGTGCATGATGGGAGCATTTTGTGTGACGAAAATGAAGCATGGCCAAACTATATGATTTTGTAGGGCTGAGCTTTCTTTGGCTAAGTTATTTTGAGAAGACATAATTGCTTGGTTAGTATGCTTGATGTATTATTGTTTGTATGTCAATATTAAACTTTTGTCTTGAATCTTTCGGATCTGAACATTCATGCCACAATAAAGAAAATTACATTGAAAATTATGTTAGGTAGCATTCCACATCAAAAAAATTGTTATTATCATTTACCTACTCGAGGACGAGCAGGAATTAAGCTTGGGGATGCTTGATACGTCTCCAACGTATCTATAATTTTTGATTGTTCCATGCTATTATATTATCTATTTTAGATGTTTAATGGGCTTTAATATGCTCTTTTATATTATTTTTGGGACTAACCTATTAACCGGAGGCCCAGTGCCAGTTTCTGGTTTTTTTGCCTATTTTAGAGTTTCGCGGAAAAGGAATATCAAACGGAATCCAAATGGAACGAAACCTTCGCGAGGATCTTTCTTGGAACAAACGCAAACCAGGAGACTTGGAGTGGAAGTCTGGAACTCTGCAAAGCTTCCACGAGGCAGGAGGGCACGCCCAGGGGGTAGGCATGCCCCCCACCCTCGTGGGCCCCACGGAGCTCCACCGGCGTACTTCTTTCACCTATATATACTCTTATACCCTAAAAACATCAGGGGGAGCCACGAAACCACTTTTCAACCGTCGTAACCTTCTGTACCCATGAGATCCCATTTGGGGCCTTTTCCGGCGATCTGCCGGAGGGGGATTTGATAACGGAGGGCTTCTACATCAACACCATAGCCTCTCCGATGATGTGTGAGTAGTTTACCATAGACCTTCGGGTCCATAGTTATTAGCTAGATGGCTTCTTCTCTCTCTTTGGTTCTCAATACAAAGTTCTCCTCGATGTTCTTGGAGATCTATTTGATGTAATACTTTTTGCGGCGTGTTTGCCCAGATTCGATGAATTGTGGATTTATGATCAAGTTTATCTATGAACAATATTTGGTTCTTCTCTGAATTCTTATATGCATGATTTGATATCTTTGCAAGTCTCTTTGAATTATTGGTTTAGTTTGGCCTACTAGATGGATCTTTCTTGCAATGGGAGAAGTGCTTAGCTTTGGGTTCAATCTTGCGGTGTCCTTTCCCAGTGACAGTAGGGGCAGCAAGGCACATATTGTATTGTTGCCATCGAGGATAAAAAGATGGGGTTTATATCATATTGCTTGAGTTTATCCCTCTACATCATGTCATCTTGCTTAAAGTGTTACTCTGTTCTTATGAACTTAATACTCTAGATGCATGCTGGATAGCGGTCGATGTGTGGAGTAATAGTAGTAGATGCAGAATCGTTTTGGTCTACTTAACACGAACGTGATGCCTATATTTCATAATCATTGCCTAGATATTCTCATAACTATGCGCTCTTCTATCAATTGCTCGGCAGTAATTTGTTCACCCACCGCAATACTTGCTATCATGAGAGAAGCCACTAGTGAATCCTATGGCCCCTGGGTCTCTTTCTTATTATATTGCATCTCTTTTATTTACATCGCATCTCATTTAATATTTTGCAATCTTTACTTTCCAATCTATACCACAAAAATACCAAAAATATTTATCTTACTATCTTTATCAGATCTCACTTTCGCAAGTGACCGTGAAGGGATTGACAACCCCTTTATTGCGTTGGTTGCGAGGTTATTGATTGTTTGTGCAGGTACTAGGTGACTTGCGTGTTATCTCCTACTGGATTGATACCTTGGTTCTCAAAAACTGAGGAAAATACCTACGCTACTTTGCTGCATCACCCTTTCCTCTTCAAGAGAAAACCAACGCATGCTCAAGAGGTAGCAAGTCCTACCAGGACTCCTAGTCCTAGTAGGATTCCACCAAAAGGGGCAGAGAAGGAAAGGGGGGCGCCACCCCCTTCCCTTGTCCAATTTGGACTGCAAGGGGGGGCGTCCTGCCCTGGCTTCCCACCTCTCTCTCTCCAATAAGGCCCACGGTGGCCCATTAGTTCCCCCGGGGGGGTTCGATAACCCCTCCGGCACTCCGGTTTTACCCGAAACTATCTGAAACACTTCCGGTGTCCGAATAACATGGTCCAATATATCAATATTTATTTCTCGACCATTTCAAAACTCCTCGTCATGTTCGTGATCTCATCCAGGACTCCGAACAACCTTTGGTCATCAAACACATAAACTCATACAAATCGTCATCGAACGTTAAGCGTGCAGACCCTACGGGTTTGAGAACTATGTAGACATGACCGAGACATATCTCCGGTCAATAACCAGTAGCAGAACCTGGATGCTCATATTGGCTCCTACATATTCTATGAATATTTTTATCGGTCAAACCCCATAACAACATGCGTTGTTCCTTTTGTTACTGGTATGTTACTTGCCCGAGATTCGATCATCGTATCATCATTCCTAGTTCAATCTTGTTACTGGCAAGTCTCTTTACTCGTTCTGTAATGCATCATCCTGCAACTAACTCATTAGTCACATTGCTTGCAAGGTTTAGTGATGAGCATTACCGAGAGGGCCCAGAGATACCTCTCCGACATTCCGAGTGACAAATCCTAATCTCGATCTATGTCAACTCAAGAAACATCATCGGAAACACCTGTAGAGCATCTTTATAATCACCCAGTTACGTTGTGACGTTTGATAGAACACTAAGTGTTCCTCCGGTATTCGGGAGTTGCATAATCTCATAGTCATAGGAACATGTATAAGTCATGAAGAAAGCAATAGCAATAAACTAAACGATCATAGTGCTAAGCTAACGGATGGGTCTTGTCCATCACATCATTCTCTAATGATGTGATCTCGTTCATTAAATGACAACACATGTCTATGGCTAGTCAAGTAGAGGCATACTAGGGACACTCTGTTTGTCTATGTATTCACACATGTACTAAGTTTCCGGTTAATACAATTCTAGCATGAATAATAAACACTTATCATGATATAAGGAAATACAAATAACAACTTTATTATTGCCTCTAGGGCATATTTCCTTCAGTTACAAAGACTAATTGGTCGGTATTGTGAAAGTAGCTCCGGTGAGCTCACCTTCGGGATCATAACAATAATAGTTGCGTTGATGGTAGCCCGCGTTGCAGCTCCAGCCAAGAACTCTTTTACCGCCCGACAAACATCCTCCCTCTCCAGAGCCCAGTGGCGCTAGTAGAAAAGGGCCGGAAACCTGTCCGGACCAGGAACCTTAGTTGGCCCCGTCTGGAAAAGCGCATTCTGGATTTCATCGTCATTAATGGGTGTTGTCAACTTCTCATCCATCTCCGTTGAAACCACCTGAGCAATATTATCCAACAGTCCATTTGACCCCTGTGAGCCTTAGAAAGTGAAAAGTCTCTCATAAAAGGATGCATCCATATCCCTCATCTCCTCATTAACACTACAACGGGTGTCATTATCTCTTAACAATGCTTTAATAGTATTGTTTCTCCTTCTATGACTAGCATGATTCTGGAAGTACTTCATGTCTGAGTCACCCGCCCTAAGCCAGTCCATGCGGGATCACTGTTTTTACATCACTTCCTCTTGTTCATACAACTCCCGTAATTGTTGCTCAATATCACGGACCTCCAGTGAGTGTCCAGTGGTTCCACATCTGGCCTTTGCTTCTACCAGCTGAGCCTTGAGTTTACCAATCTTCCTTCCAATTGCTCCAAACACCGCGAGCCCACTTCTGCATGCATCCGAATACCTCGCCAAGCTTCGGCCATATCCCGAATAGACTGAGATCACCAGAACATGCAGGTGCCCAAGTCGCCTCGATCATTCCGTCATACTGATCATGTCTTGTCCATGCTTCCTCAAACATGAAGGGGTTTGTCCCCCTCTTATGCTGGCGAGGGGTTGTCTCCCACGTGTGCACAACAATGGCCTGGTGGTCAGACTCCTCAGTCATCACATGCTCCACTTCAGATTCGGGGAAGAGGCTCAGAAAAGAATCATTGCAAGTTGCACGATCCAGCCGCACATGCACATTATCTGCACCATCACGCTTGTCATCCCATGTATAAGGGTACCTAGAGAAACCCAAATCCACCAGCCCACAATCAGCAGACAATCACGAAACTCCTCCATTCGGGTCAAGCTACGCAGGTTCCCACCCCTCTGAGCAGTCTGAAAGAGGGCCTCATTGAAATCACCCAAGCAGATCCATGGGAGATCGTCCTAAGCGCACAAGTACCGAATGGCACCCCAAGATCGTCCTAAGTGTGGGCACACGTGCTTGCATGGTGAGCTAAATTGGTTGTGTACTTGTGTGTAGGGTCGTTCAGCCAGCTATGCTGCCTGGGGGGCACTTGCCCAGTTATTCCGGCTACCCAGTGTTGATGATGATGCACCTAGGATTCGTCTAGTTCACCACGGAGAGGAGACATTGTGAGGGTAACATGCGATTTGATTTTAGTGTTGCGCCTGCGAGCGATTCATGAGCCCGTGTTTTCTCATCGGGAACAAGACTAAATGACCTTTGTTCTAGAGAGAAGGGCCTAATTGACCATGAGCCTGCAGTTTCGGTGGGAATAGCTAACCAACAAATATCTGGCCAAGGTCGTGGCAGCGTCACCCATGAGACAAACATCTAAGAGCATCTTCAATAGATGATGTTAAATTTGGTGCCCAAAAGTGGTATTAGAGTAGGAGAGGAAAGGGTTTTGGGCACCGGAAAATAATAACTACATGATTGGGTTTGGGTTGGACAATAGCATTTTTTGGTTCTAGACACACCAACGGGGATGCCCATCACCAATGGGGGTTTCTACCGTAGTGAAAAGTATCTTTAAGCGAGTAACAAGTAACTTATAGTTCACCTCATAGATAACATTACCATAACTCATAAGTCTAAGTTGAGATACCTTGTCTCGATTACTAACCTTTGATAATATTATAGTTGTTGTGTTCTTCCATCCCTCTAGAATGAGGAATGTGTGCGTGTGGGGCGGGGGGGGGGGGGGGGCTAGGTATTTTTGGATTGGGTTAGGGGCTTTGCTACCGTGTGTTTTTGGTCTCTGGCCTCAAAAAATATTTATTATCATGTTGCCTGCTCCAGATGCTCTAATTTTGTTGGCAAGAAAGATTAATGATTTTTGTTGGCAAGAAAGATTAATGATTTTTCAACACACGTGCAATTTTTTGTGATGAAATCACATTCGTGGAGGTGTTGGAAAAAAACAATTTTGATGCTCTAAAATGCTTCCAAAAACACTTTTTTTGGAGCATCTATTTAGTTTTTTTCCACCTCCATGAATGTGATTTTATCATAAATTTCCGCATGCATGTGAAAAAATATATCAATGTTTGTTGAAAAAAATCAGAATGTTTTGAATCTTTTACTAAATTTTTCAGAATTTACCGTTCATCTGAGGTCGAGCTCACAAACTCCACGGTAGGTGGTCTAGAAACATGGATGTGTTTTTTGTTATTTCTGTATTCTTTGTACTGTCATGGCATGATGAATAGATAGGAAATTTTCTCGCAAAAAAAACAATGAGCTGCTGCTAAAACAAATAAATTTGTACTGGTATGAATTGCACCAATACTACTATTATTCACTACGAAAGTAATCTTTACACCAGGTTCTTGGGACGTGGATAGCAGTCACAGAGAATAGAGCCATAGACCATGCGACGTGACAATAGAGTCGTAGACTCACAAAGCTTCACCACCCTCCATGTCCCCGCTGCCATCAATCAACTACCAAATCTTCCAACAAAAATCCTGCAACAGTTTCACCTCTTCCGTCCAAGTTTCCAATCGAAAGGTGATAATCCGCTAGGCGTCTCACATTTCGGTTCATATCTATCTATCTATCTATCCCTATACTAATTACATACTCCCAAAAAATTCCCACGTTAATTAGAATTTACGGACCATTAATCTGGTGGGGTCGAGTTATAACGGTGTAGATTTACTGAATTTATGGACCATTAATCTGGTGGGGTCGAGTTATAACGGTGTAGATTTACTGTTGGATTAAAACATGACAACCGACATGACTCCTTTCACCGTAATCTTCCCCTGGAGTTCTGAACGATACCAAATTAGGGATCTTTCCCTGACCTCTCTCTTCTTCACATCATGCAGCCGCCGCCGCCGCTGACATCCATCAAAATTGGCTATAGGCGCAAGCCTCTTCAGCCGATGCCTGCACACATCCTCCTCTGCCTGTTCTCTATTCCATCCTTTAATCTTCCATCCTCTAATCTTTGTTTGTGCATGTGTAGGTTCAAGTTGAGCTCCATGCATGAACGTGTCGGAAGGATTCGTCACTGTTCGCAAGCCGAAGCTGGAAGCAAGTACGATCAAGAATACTTCTTGATATTAGTTGTGCCTCTCATGCATGTCATAGCTGCCGGAAAAATCTTTGTTTACCTGTACGACTGTGCGTACGTACGCACTTGGTGTGTTTATAGCCGGAATCGATCAAACTACTTGGGTAGCTTGGCTATGTGTACATGCATGACAGCCTGGCCTTCATGCGATGTGAATCATAACTCAGCAATTTCGGTCCTCCTCCTTCTCTCTTGATAACTACAGTTGTTAAATATGATAGTCTTCTCCAGCTTTTTTCCGATGGATACTGAGATTGTACCATGCGTAAATACCTGCTGCAGCCTGCAGGAGCATGTCTAGCCATCGGAGACAAGCAGTACTTCACCAAAACAATACGAACAGCAGCAGTATTTTTCCAGTGATGACATCGTCCATGTCTATTGATGTGATTGGCGGATCACCACAGGTACTCCCACCTCAATAGATGTACTGATCTATGTAGCTGTTTTTGCATGAAACACTTCATGTATAGCATGCAAGCATCATGGCTATGTATTCCTGTATCAATCGTGTGTTGGGTTGCTATTTGCTGAAAGATGGCAATATTTCCCATCAGATCTTCCTCTTTGTTAGTTTCTTTGCAAGATAATTGTTGTGGTTGATTTGTTGACCAATTTTTTTGAAGTCATACTGAACCTGAAGCATGCCTGGGGGTTCTAAGTTCCTAATAATTATTCAGATGACTTATTATATAGTTGGACAGTTCCTACATCTGCATATATGCACGCCAGACTGTGCATGTTATCTTACAAATAAAGATATAGGGAATAAATAAATCTTCATACGCTATAGCTTCAAGATCAATATTTAATTGGGTATCTTTTAGCATACTTGCAGTTATTGGTTCATGTTTTTGCTTAGGGATTTATTCCGGAAGTGTATCAGTCAAGGCGAAGAAACTATACGTATTGTCTCTATTTCCAGCTCAACTATCAGTTCTGGGAGCTGACTTGAGCTTGCATGCTAGGTGCTCATGATGCGGTGGAGTTGCTTCCATGGCCATTCAAATAACCACCCCCTGCATCTGGTCGCAGCCATCACCCATGTTGCATGCGTAAGATTGATAAGAGATCGAATAGTGAAAAGAAGGTAGCCAATGTAGGATGCTTGCGGATGTGTTGCTATTTGACTACACACCTTGCATGTATGTGTTGTTTTGCTATTTATATCGTAAGATGGAACATCAAAGACCTGCCAAAAAGGACAGAACATCCAAGATAGGATTTACTCACCCTTATTCTCTATCATATATGTTGATTTCAAGTAAATAATGTTGCCCATCTAAATTTCTAATTGCGGAATGTAGGACGCTTCACTTTGAGCTTTGTAGTTGTTCTCTTCAACTTTATAAATAACTAATATTTATGTGATAAATACCATCTCACTTTGCATCTGATAGTCTATTTGCATGCACTTAGATTCTTTTTTGGTTATTTTCTGTTTCGATTTGGCTTCAGCTTCCAGGGGAAGCTAATATAGTATCATATGGATGCAACCAGCCGCAGGTTGTACAGACATGCAGTCCTAATTCACTGCACGCCTTGCATGTTTGATCCGTTTCTCATTATGTCGTAAGGTGGAATATCAAAGTGCTGCCAACAAAAACATATGGATTATCAAAGAGATGATGCTGTCAGCGCTATTCCCCTTCATATATGAGAGTTGTAAGTATACTTTGTTTCCCATCTAATTTTCTAATTGTAGAATATAAGATGTTGAACTTTGAGGTTTCCCATATATCTTCAATAGTTCTTCTTCTTAACGTTTTCAATTGGACGAACCTCAAAGGTGATTTATGTCATAAGATGGATTATCCAAGAGCTGACAAAATTGTAAGATCATTTTTTGCTGTTCGGATTTGGATTCCTAGGGTAGCTAATATATTATTTTTGTTGATGCAAAGGGCCACAAGCTCTACAGACTTGCATTCCTGTTGACTTCATGAGTGGATGCATGTTTTGTTCCTTATGTCGTAAGATGGGTTATCCAACAGGTGCCAAATTTTTTTTGATATTACAGGAGGGGATGTTGTCACCATTATTCACTTTTATATATGTGCATTGTAAGTGAACTCTTTATCCCATCTAATTTTCTAATTGTACCATGTAAGATGTTATGTTTTGAGAGATCCTATATATATTGTAGTGTTGTTCATCGAGATTTTTAATCAATCTTCCAGGAAGTTCGCCTTCATATATGAGGGTTGTTACTATATTCCCCCCCCCCCCTCTAATTGTACGATATCGCATGTTGCACTTTGAGGTTTCACATATATCTTCAATAGTTGTTCTTCTCAACCTTTTTAATTGGACGAACCAAGCCAATCTTTGCATGCAAATTTTTACGACCACTGCGATCGATGATGGCACCCAGTATCTTACATGGGTTTTAGTCCGAAGCTAATATTTCCATGAGAAAGATACTATTGATTTGAATCTGATAATCCAGTTCCATGCACACTTAGATAAAAAAAATTGTTGTTCGGAATTGGATTCCAAGGAAAGATAATATATTATCTGTGTTGATGTAAAAAGGGCACCGATTCTACAGACTTGCAATCCTGTTAGACTTCATGATTGCATGCTTGTTTTGTTCTTTACATGTAAGATGGATTATCCAAGATCTTCCAAAAAATGTATTATATAGGAGAGGATGTTGTCATCATTATTCACTTATAATGTGTGGGTCGTAAGTGAAATCTTTATCCCATCAAATTTTCTAATTGTGCGATGTAAGATGTTGCCGTTTGAGAGTTCCTATCTATCTTGCAAGTGTTGTTCATTGAGATTTCTAATTACTCTTCAAGAATTTGTTGATGTAAAAGACATGACGTCTAGGACTACATTGCAAGGCCACCCATATCACAAAATTAACTGTGGCTGAATCGCTTCATAACAAGTTATAAGGATAAGCGGGGAGCCCTTACTTCAAAGAAAAAATTGTAATGCATGACAAGTGCGGTGGAGATTAACCTACTTTCAAACAGGACATGTATCATGAGTATGGATATTGTGGATTCCATGAAGAATTTTGTCAACATATAGAAAGGTGCTATCGTGATAGCACGAAAACATTGTTTAGGTTGAAAACAAAATAGTAGAATCAAAGAATCCATTTGTTTGCTATTACTGACATTGGCAATTATAAAGTGTTTTTTTGCTTATATGATATAATTAACATTTGATCACATAGTTCATATTAAAGCTCTGTGGTTGCATCATTAGTGCCGGATAACCTAAAAGGTCCAGCAGTTAGTATTTAGTCATATGATGATTGCACAGGTATTTAGTCATCAACACTTGCACCTACATGGGGTGCATATTGTACATATTTACATCAATATTGAATATCTTAAAGCATTCTTTAGGCACACTTTCATACTTACCACATTTTTGTCATCATGTTTGTTCACAATATGTTGCTTATTCTCGATTAGATTACAATTAGATCTAAAAATATACCTTATATACCATTAGTTAGTAGACTTGGTATTATTATTGAGGCGGATATGATATTATGTTTGTTCATTGGTATGATATCATTAATTGTGATTAATTAGTAATACATAATTAACTCTCTAACAAATAAGATTTTAAGTATCTGACCAACCGCTAAAACATTATGAACAATAGTAGTTGGTATCTTTGAAATGTACATGAAATAACTAACATTATTTTATTTAGTAATATAGACGATCATTATGCAGTACTACTTCCGTATGTCTTCTTTGCCTTTTCAAATTGTTAGCTCTGTTATCTTATGGAAGACACACATGCGTACTATCCCGTGCGAATGCACGGGTTGGCGACTAGTAGGGTTTATTTTCTCACGTCTATGGCTCAGGTTCTTCATTTCCACCGAGTTCGAGCAGCAGCGGCAGGCGTGTCCGAGCGGAGTCCCGACAACTTCCAGGAAACCACCAAGGTTCTGGCTTGGGAAGCGCACCGCAGCAGCAGCAGCCATGCCGGCGCATGACGGCAACGTTGCGGAGAGGACATCTACGGTATGTCATGTACTACGAAGGTAGGGAAGAGCATGCTTGTGCCTGCCCTAGAATAATAAGGGCTTCAACATGCGTAAAGTGCCTGTAGAGACCGAGCTCCATTGAGCTTTTTATTTTATTTTTCTGTGAAAATACCTTTTCCACATTCTAAAAAAATCTGGATTTTTTTATGTAGACATATATTTATAGCATACATGTATAAAATTTCATGGACATATATATTCATATGTGATGTACACAAAAATGATAAATACACAGATTAAAATAGGTTTTTTCTTTGTTGTATTTGGGTCAGATATTTGTTTTTTGTGTAGCATGCAAATAATCAAATTAGTTGATGTAATTTTATACATACTTGAAGAATATTCATATGTATATGTAGAAAAAATGACATTTTCTAAGCTTTTGAATGACTTTTTTTTCAAAACGAGCTCCATAGAGCCCAGCATTGCAACGCCACACTACTTCAACGTGGTGGTGAAGTTCCTGCCGAACGCCTATGGTGACTTGCTTGCCTATAGCATTTTATCGTGCACTCAAGCGGCAGAGCCACGCGGTAAACTCTTGTTCATGTCCATCCTTCCCCATGGCGGCACTACTAGGAGTGTTCGGGATGTTAGGGCATCTCCAGCGCTGACCTCTAAAACCGGACATGGTTGGCCACCTGCACGTCCACCACCACGACCGCCACCTTCGTCTCCGTCGGCCTTCTGCTTCTTGAGCAGTGCCGCATTTGCTGCCCTTTGCTTTAAGGCGATGATTTTGCTGTGTTTCGAGTTGATCTTCTAGGCGAGTGTGATCGTTGGATCCTCCACAACGACCGTCTCCGGTAGCTTCTCCTGCGGGTCCATGCGTCGGCGGACGCGAGAAAGGACTGAAATTGGGTGGAGAGCAATGGGATCAAAGAGGAGAGTGGGGGAATTTGCCGTGGAAACAACACGGCCACCTACAAAAGCACGGGCTCCAACTTAGTTTTTGGTGGGCCTAGGGCATCGGAGTCCTATATGGCTCGTGTTCATACTCTCGCAGAGTCCCTCTCGTTTGGTTCCAGTTTGCAGAAAACTTGTGGTCCGGACTGCTCCACAGATCAATGAGGTCGGCATTGGATGGCATTCGGGGTTTCGACAGCTACGACCGAACAGATACCGACAGTTTGGGGACAGCCTTGGAGATGCCTAAAATAATCTTGTGATTAGATTGATGAGGTCCGAACGGGACCATGATGGAAGAAAAAGATCACGAACAGTTCGACTCGTTACCATTGCGATGTAGACTATAGGATGATATACCAGCTAGCCACTCGAATAAACTTTGGACAGAATCGGTGTACAGGGTGACGGCTGCGCGCGCAACGGGCGGCTCGTTGCTTCACTGACATCACTCTGGCCTCAGGCTTGCATCATGCCCGCAGGTACGTGGCTGTGCCACCAATCAAACGGTGTTCAGCATGGTTGCTGCAAGCCCTGATGCTAGACGTTTGCGCTGAATATATATGTCGTAAACATTTTTATATACTTTTACACATTCTATCACATTATATTTTCTAATTTGATATGTTCATCAACATTGCTATAACAACAATCCAGTAAGGCTGCAGGTACAATACAAATGCTTGCACAAATCATGTGGTTATTTACACACTTTATATTGCAGCAGCAAAATCCTTGTGGTCGTGTGCTTATTTGTGACTGAGTGTTTCTCTTATCACAGCGTTATACTATTATAAGCACTTTACTGATTAGTGTGTATTTGCAGTTTGTTATTCAATCAGTCTGCACTACCTTCGCTCGAACTTTAGGTGCTTGACGAAGATGAAGAAGAGTAAGGCAAAGAGGGCGATGACGACCAAGTGTAGGTAGGTGACAAGGTTGAAGTAGCGGCCCTCAAGGCCAAGGTAGCCCTCCAGGAACTCCTGCACCGTCTGGTCTGGTTGCCCTGGCACATGGATCAGCTCTGTCCGATCACCCAGTTGTGAGAACATGAGCCCGTATACTGTCCATGCCGCTGGGTTAGCCCAGTACACCCACCTCCACCATATCGGGATCAGCTGCATCCATATTGCCACAATTTTGTTGTTCGTTATGTTAGGCATGGAAAAAATATCATGTCCTTTCTAAAATATTTTCGTTTTCAGGGAAAGTTGAACCATGGATTATATTATGAGCCTATGTGTGGTTTACTTATAAATTTCATGAGTCCATCATAATTAAAGTGACATGGTTAGGGATATATATAGTAGTACCTCTCTTCCAATGATGAAACCGGAGAAGACATTCCAAAATACGTAGATAAGGAAGGACAATCCGGAAGCCATCTCAAGGTTAGGTGTTAGTGCCACTGTCATCATCCCATAGAGTGTGTAATACATGAAGCTTAGCATCATGTAAAGGAGAAACCAAAAGAGCTTTACGGTGGTCATCTGGAACCCAATCATTGGGTATACGATCATGGCAAAAACGAGTACTTGGACTATGATGTAAGGCAATTCAATTGCCATCTACAAACAGAAGCCCATCATTGGAGTTAAGAAACATATTCCAATCATTCTATGTTCAGATTATATATTCTAATTTTGAAGATGGTGACAAAGAAACATTACCTGAGCTATGGCGTAGGCCAAGGTAGAGTACATACCCGCCGCCTTTTCTCGGTAAAGAACAACTCTCTCCATTATCACAATCGGCTGCAAACTGATGCAATTATTGAATCCCAGGAAAAGTGCTGATCCAAATACAACTCCTAGTATGTTGAATACATCCTGTTGTTGTGTTCTGTTGCACATGAATACCAAGTTATGATCAAATTGAGACATGATAAGTTTGCATGAAAGAATAACATTAGTTTGTTGTCATTCATTCTTACATGGTTGAGCCAATTTTCCAGAATACAACTCCAAACAAAATTGATACAATGAACGTGTTTAGAAACCGAACACCATTGTGTTCTATGTTTTTCCAGTATGCACATCTTTGTTTCCATAGGCAAGCCATGTATTGTGCCGTAAAATTATGCCAGTACCCAGGGGGGAAATATAGATCCTCTGTGTTTGGTGCTGGGTGCCCAAGCTCCGCCATTAGAAGCATATTGTCCCTTCAGAAACAAGGTACACATTTGCCGTGTTATTCGTTTCCCTATGCCTCAAACACGTTAACAATATGGTTGATATAGCTTTATGATCATAATGCTTACCTGTATAGGTATGAGCTCCGATAAATTTCTGCGTAGTCCACTCCAATCTCATATTCTGTTGTGTGTGAACTTATGTCCAATACCCATGATGCTGGGTTTTGTCCCTCTTTTATTCTAGGAACACTAGGTATAGCCTGTGACAAAGAAAATTTGGTATTCTTGTGTACATATTTTGGATAGAGATTCACTATTAGGCAATCTTACCTCAAAATACTTGATCATGTTGCTAGACAATGGACCTAATGAACCACTATATATGATTTGACCGCCTCTTTTCATAAGCAAAAGCTGCAATAAATTGAATGCAAGTTGAGAAAGGTAAGATTATAGTATTTCTCATAATCATAACAGAAGGCTAAATGGCTATCATTAGCAAGTGATGAGGGCTAGCTAACTTTATTTGATGCTTTATTTTGGAAAAAAAATCATGGTTAGGTTCTATGTTATAAATAGTTGGATACTATTTTTCAATCTTTCAGTCTTAACATCACATGACCATTCTTTTTCCTTTCTTCATGTGCTAGAATAATTTCCTTTTACATGTTACAATATAGACTTACTCATACCTCATCAAAAGATTCAAATATCCCAATGCTTGGCTGATGTATTGTGCATACAACAGTTCGTCCAGTGTCTACTGTCTTTCTTATTGTTCGCATGACAACTGCTGCAGCACGGGCATCCAAACCAGTGGTCGGCTCATCCATAAATATGATGGAAGGGCTAGCTACCAGCTCCACGGCTATTGTTAGCCTTTTCCGCTGCTCGGCTGACAGGCCGGTTGCTCCTGCCATACCCACCATGGCATTCTTCAATCCAGTTAATTCCACTAGGTCCATTACTTCATCTATAAATATCTAAAGAATGTTTGAAGAGTAATCTTGTGAGATCTAATGTTATATATTAGCTTAAAATGGTAACAAAAATGCAAGAGGTCAATGCTCATACATCTCTTTCACGAGATTTCACGTTTGAAGGCAGTCGAAGCCATGCAGAGAATTGTAGTGACTCGTGGACAGTTAGGTTAGGGGAGTGAATATCATTTTGTTCGCAATAGCCCGAGATCCTTGAGAATGTTTCCTGCTTCTTCGGGTATCCTTCTATCATAATAGTACCTTCAATATATCCTCCAGTTTTTCTTCCAGCCAAAACATCGAGCAATGTTGTCTTTCCAGCACCAGTGATCCCCATCAGAGCTGTTAATACTCCTGGCCTAAAAACACCACTTACATCTTGTAGAAGTTGAAGCTTTTCCTCTGGTACTCCATACTTAATCATCTCCTGGTGGAAGATATGCATACATTTGGTCAACAAGTTACTAGAATGGATACTACTCCCTCCGTCCCAAAATAAGTGACTCAACTTTGTACTAGCTTTAGTACCAAAGCTAGTACAAAGTTGAGTCACTTATTTTGGGACGGAGGGAGTATTTAGTAGTGAGTTGAATGAATGCTTATATTCAGTATGTCACGATATGCTCGAGATCTCACCTTAGGCATATCAACAAAATAGTTGACATGATCAAATATAATGGAAAGAGGCTGAAACGGGAGGACAACTTGACTAGTTGATGCATTGCCAGTTCCAATTATATGGTTCTTGCAATCCTTCTTTGACTTCATTGCACTGGCATTAACTTGATGCTTGTGTGGAGCTGCATATCATAAACAATTAGGATGATTTTGTTTGCATTTTTGTTTCAATACTTATGTGTATTTTGATAGATTGGTATACATACACTGCATGAACTCCAATGCAAATATAGTGAGAATATTGAAGACCATAGAGAATCCAAATAAAATGATGACACAAATCCAATACCGGTGCCAATTTGTGAGCAACCCCCTGATCTTGAGGATAGCTTCACCAATTGTATTTGCATTTGCATAGTAAAATTCCTGTCATCATGAATGATCATCACCATTAGGTCATACATAAACTACATTGGCTCTATACACTGGATCAAGAGTGGTAGTTCAAATGACTGCTTACAGTATCCCATCTTTCATCAAGGAACTCATTTAGGGCAACGGCATTTTGTGCATAGGTGAATGGGGATGTCC
Organism: Triticum aestivum; assembly: GCF_018294505.1. NCBI lineage: Eukaryota > Viridiplantae > Streptophyta > Magnoliopsida > Poales > Poaceae > Triticum > Triticum aestivum. The sequence goes on from NC_057806.1 coordinate 669,271,366, forward strand.
AACAACCCCACTGCAACCATGGTTGAAGATTATCTATTTTGATGTACAAAACCAGTGAGCATATTAGCTCCAAACATGTATTCAAACATGTATTGTTTGTTATAGGGTTGTCATACATCTTAATCTGGCTAAAACATCTAACCTTTAGATATGACAAAGCCTCCAAATATGTACATTGCTATAAGAGCTGTGGTGCTTAGCATGTTTGCCATTACTTGTGTTCTTCCTATTGCTGCTAAGAAACGATAGAGGCCCATTGACATTTGATGTGTCGCAAAAAGTACCAAAAACTGCTGGATAAATCTGTAGGAAGCAAGGTAACTCTTTTATATTATTATTACAACGTATTCAAGTATTGTGGTCATTAGGTACTAAAATGGCCAACATGAGTACCTGACAAAAGAAGGTGCATAGCCAATCACATAGTACGTCAGGCTGGTCCAAAGACATGTCTCTACTAGTGACATTGGGATGTTGATGAGAAAAATTGAAAAAACAAGTGCCCATCCCGGCAACGCTAGTAACTCCCTTTGCTTGTAGAAAGTGGGGAGTCGCTTTATTGTCATTGCAATCTCAGTCATGCCATTAATATTTACTATAACAATAGCTATAAATAGGGACCCCATGTACTTGTTGGCGTCAAGTACATTTTTATGGTTCATATTTGTTCGAAGGAAAACCGTTGAAATCACAAAAGCCAGAATAACTATCTGTACAGTCTTGAATATATGAAGTGGGGAGTTCCTTTTGAGAAGTAGTACTTCCCTTGAAAAGCATGCTTTGAAAATATTCCATCTGGAGATACTCCGAGTTGCATTTGTTTTAATCTCATTGTGTTTTCCCATATTGTTTGGCATGTAGAGGTTATCTTCTACAAGTCGAGGGAGATAAGATGAATGAAAGGAATCTGCAAACTTTTCTATTGGCCAGTATTGATACTTATTTTCCTCATCAGTCCAATATTGCTTTTGATCCATCTTAGAAGTCACCTAGATAGATAGTGAAAAGTTATGTCATACATTATTATGGTAATACAATTATATATAGATTACTACATTCTGCGAATGGAATTGTGACTCATGTATTGCATGTGACTTGGTGGTATTAATGCACTAGCTACCCTTAATTTATTTTGAACATAACTTTGCTAAGGAATAAATTGTTAGCACTACTGATTTATTTAATAGTTCATTGTCAATAGAGTTGATATTCTAGTACCTCTTGAAGGAAATCAGCTACATTCTTCCTGTCCGGGCATTTGAATCCCATTGTTCCAAAAAAATTGATAGCATTTTCTCGAGGACCATGATACACAATTTGACCCTCGCATAATAGGATAATGTCATCAAATAATTCCAATGTCTCGGGAGGTGGTTGCAGCAATGAAATAACCACGGTGAGATCCATCATATGAGTCATTTGTTGGACAAATTTTAAAATCTCATATGTGGTTGAGCTATCCAGGCCTGTTGATATATCATCCATAAAGAAGCATCGTGCCAGACCAACTAGCATCTCTCCTACATCGAAAAATTCATCTTGTAACGCAACAACAATGATAAATTAAAATAATAATATTGATTATTTAAAAATATTTTATTTATTTAACTGTGGTACTGCCATCATCAAACATATTTCTTTTGTATAATTGCCTGTCTATAAGAATAGTTGGATATTTTATGCTATTAGTTTTATAGTATACTATTCATCACCGGTGGTGCTGAATGCAGCGTATTGCAATGTGGGAACCTTCAAGTAGTGTAGATAATTTCTAGTAACATCATTTTAATAGTTTCAAAAGATAGATTTATTTAATTTGAAGTATTTTAATTATTATTGCTTATAAGCTTTGCATACCAATTTCATCATGAAACAAGTTTGTGCAATTGGTCAAGCCATAGTCTCGATTGAGCTTGATTGATGTGGAAGAACATTTGCTCCACTTATGACCAATTGTTTTTTTTTTACTTTTTCTGATGATGATTAGTTATATCTAATAGTTAGGGTTGCTCTGTTTTAGTAGAATAAGTATCAAACCTAATATGGAACTTATTTTTTAGATAACAATATGGAGTTCAGCAGGAAGAGAAAATTATGTAGTATGTCATTGGCTCAATACCAAATATTATTTTTGTCGTCCATTTAATTGAACATATCAAAAACTTTATGTTGTCGCTTTGATTTTTTGTTAGGTTATAATGGTAGATTACTCATATGAACAAGGAATTTCTTCTTCTCCCAAAGACCATTCAGAATTTGATCCCTGGTGCGAACGAGTGAGAACAAAGTGTGTAGAAAAGACTTGTGTTGATCTGTGAGGCCAGTCTAGACCCCGCCAAGTGTAATGGCATGAACTACCTTATGTTTTATCAAGAAATATTGTGCACAATATGGAGTTTATTGTGATAAAATTTTACTTGTACAAATTAGTATGATAAAATTTTACTTGTGCGAATTAGTATGTATGATGAATTGGAAAATGCACTCTAGAAAGTGGGGACAAAGGGTGATGGGAGGAAGAAGATACATAGTACACAAAATAGAATGCTTACCGATTGTGGCTCTTTTCTTTTGTCCTCCTGATATGCCTCTTCTCAACTCATCCCCCACTAGGGTATCAGCACAATCAGACAAACCAAGTATCTGCATTTTACACATTTTTTTTATTATGTTACTAAGACATGTGTTAAATTGAGATATTACAAAGTTACCTTGATAATATAGTTTGTTATAAGATTGCTTCCTTCTCCGAAGGTGATAGTCTACATAAAAAGTATTTTAGTAACTGTGAATGGATTTTAGTTTTACCAAAATTGGCAGAAAATAAAATTATATGACCTTCATAAATAAGTCAAGATCTTGGTCCACTTTGTTGATGTGACCATGTTTCTTTATTAAACCTTCTCCTAGCATCCCTAAGGTGGAAATTAAAACAAGAATTGTATATTAGTATTTTGTCACAAGGAAAAGAAACAATTTGAACATCTTCAAGGGTATTTCTTCAGTTATGTTGTCTAGATTTTTTATAGATCAGCTCATTCCTATATGCTAGAAATAAAGCTATATAAGACAGGTAACACTAGTAGCACACGATGCCCAAGAGAGTGCCTCACCAAATTCATTATTAGTTCCCAACATCTTGGATGAGAAATCAATCGTCTCCCTGACGGTCATCTCAGAATTGTGAAGATCATATTGGCTAATATAAGCATGCATATATTGAGGTGTTGAGAAATTCACTTCTTGCCCATTGTACATAACCTTTCCTTTGAGCTATTAAGAGAAGTGACATCAGGAAACACACAATTTTGGTTAACCAATGCTTTTCATGTTAGTAAGTGGTTTTAGTGGATAGTAAATAACATAGTCTACCTTCAAAGAAGAATCCAACTTCCCTGCAAGTGCTTTTAAAAAAGTTGTTTTCCCAGAACCAGGTGCTCCTAGAAGAAGTGTCATCCTGATTATGTTGGACCACAAAATTTCAAAATGGCGGGTGAGTAAATTAGTGAAAGATGAATCTTTTATTTTGGAACTTTATGGAAGTGCATTTGTCCAACAGAACACTTAATCTGAGATAAATAGTTTCTATAAATAATCATTATTGATTTAGTAAGAGTAGGCACATGCTTACCGTGATGGACTAATTGTCCCGCTCGCTCCATTTATAATTTTGATGGGTTTTTTCCTTGCAGTACACATGTGTGAATATGTTGCTAATTCCTACATAATAAAGAAAATTAGAATGAGGGTTCTAAATGTGATTTGTGGAATAATATGTTAAACTACATGACACCATGCATGTCGTTTTGGTTTGGAAATAAACTTATGAACATTTTTTAATCAAGTCCTGGAAAATGCATGCTAGAGATGTACTTTTTTGAATCATGTAGGAGAACTGTATGTGATCATAACATGAGTAAAAGATAGTCTTAGCAGTACAACGAGGGGCGGCAAAACCAAAATACCCTAAAACGACCGACCATGGAGTGTTAAAAGAAAATCTAACAAACCTACGATGTAGACAAGACAAAACAACTACTCAAGCAATCCCAACACAAACCAAAACCTCATCACAAAATACCAGTCAAGGCGCTTATCGCCAGCTCTCCTCCATTGACAAGCATCACATTTGATCTACTCAAAATATGTACTTTGATCTCCATCATGGTAATTTTTTCTTGATCAATTTGAAATAGGTTGACGTACATGGAATTGTCATCGCAACTTTCTCGATATTTTGTAATACCATACATCCTAACCCTGCGCTAGAACTACTATTTCACAAAAAGGTCATTTCCCTTTATGTGGTTCACAAACTAATAACCCACTTCTCATTTTTCATTACAGTTTCCAAATTCCAAAACCATGAGTTTTTTATGGTGCCCTCTAGTAAATATAGACGGTCTATTCTTACCAGTTGAAAGGTTAAAATCAACATATACTGCTCCGATAGGCAAGCAGTATCAGCCACCATCAGAAAGGAAGCATTAGCGGCATTAACGGATTTAGGGATAAAAGTTCACAAAAAAGACTACGCTTGTGCAGGGCGGGTGGTGAGATGCGGAACACTGGCCCCCCATCAGTGCAGAATGTTGCAGTTGTCCCCGATACCACCGACATTCAAGTGAGCGAAGACATTTGATAAATTATGGCTTCATGTAGAACAAAATTCTAGCATAGATACTTGATTTTGGTGGATTGAACAATTTCCTCTCAAGTCAACACACATGCTTTGCCCTGAAGTACCAGTGAACTCAAAACCTGATACATAAACTAATCTAGAACATTGACAATTGCAGGCAACTCTACATGCACTAAGTTATAGCATTTACAATTTTCTCAACAAATAAGCATAACATCCACAATTGGACATGGGCACCATACTTTGTTTTTGTTTAGTTACTTCAAAATGGTTCATTGCCCAATGTCCTTCTCCGATGCATTTGATCTTCTACTCATTGGTTCTTACTGGACAAGAGTAGTAGTATCTTGGGTGACACCGATATTCTACTTATTGATTCGCTACATCTAAACTGTGCCTAAAGCGTATGTATTATGTGTGTAACACATAATTATTCCATAAGCTGAGAGCACCTGAACTACAGTAGTGAGAGCCGAGAAAACCAGCACAAGAGGACCGAGCGAAGATGTGGCTAGGGCGTAGCAGCATTAACCACGTGGACCGAGGAACTCGACACGTAGTGATTGTGACAAGGAGTCATCCTATTCCATGAATAGAGTGGAGTGGCCGTTAAACACGTGCATCGCTCGACCGTGGGCCGGCCCATTCTCCGATAACACTCAACTATTCTCTTTTTGCCGTATTTCCAGATTTTTTGTGAGTTACATACACAAGTAATGGGACAAGCCTATACGGAGTGGTCCTAACTCATCCAAGGCCTCTTAAACACATGCCCAGCTTGTCTATTTTATTCTGAAAACAAAATGTATATATACGTTATAGAAAAAATTGCATGTGTTTAAAACATGTTCATGAAACTTTTAAAAATGATCAGGGATTTTGAAGATGTCCATGAATTTGAAAAATGACAAACGGATTCTAAAAAGATGTGTGTGATCTTTCCAAAAATATTTAAAAATTTAAAAATGATCATGAATTTTCAAAAAAAAAACACATAATGTTTTTCAAAAATGAACTACTATTTTTGAAATAAAAAATTGTTTATAAAATCATCACTAATTAAGAAAATGTTTGCAGATTTCCAAAAAGTTCATGCATTTAATTTTTTTAAACAATTTTAAAAAACATCCACAAATTTTAAAATTGTCCATTATTTGGAAAAATATACATGAAAGCTTTAACAAAATCATGGATTTGAAAATCGTCAATGCATATTTTGACAAAAAAAATGCCCATCACTTACTTGAAAATGTCCAACGCATATTTAAAAATGATAATAACGCATTTAGAAAACAACAATCGTGTATTTGAAACATGTTCATAACGTATAAGAGAAAACATTGTGTATTTGAAAATATCCATCATGTATTTGAAAAGTGTTACTGCCTCTGATCCGAATTAATTGATGCAGCCTCAATACAATGACTGTTTTACATTGTAGTATTGTATTTAGATAGCATCATATATTTGAAAAAATTGTGCGTTTTTGAAAAATAATGCTCACCCGTGTATTATGATTTGGTATTGTTAGACTTGTATCTGAAATTATTTAATCATATTTGAAGAAAATGTAAAATATGTATAGAAAAAAATGCTAATCTGGTATTTGAAATGTTATTCAAGAATTTGAAAAATGTTAAATGTATACAAAAAATGTTTACCATGGATTCAATAAATGTTAATCTTGTATCTGAAAAATATTAATCATGTATTAGATTAGATATATACCAAAAATGTGTGTAGAAAAAAAATGAAAACCAGAGAGACAACAAAAGAAAACCAATAAAAACGAGAAAAAAACAAAAAAAAAATAAGAAAGAAAAGAATTTTTTTACTGAAAAACAAAAAAACCAAAGAAAAAAGGTAAAACTAGAGAAAGAAACAATGAAACTAGTGAAAACAAGAAAAAGGAAAAAAAAGAAAATATAGAAACTAGTAGATAACATGAACCGGATGGTGACCTGGTAGTTAGCAGCGCTACGCCGCAACCAAGACATCCCAGGAGAGATTCCCACACGAGCATTTATCACTAGTCTATTTCTTTTAGCGTGAATAGGTTGGCTCGCAGTTGTAGACGCTTCAGGCGAGACCCGAAGGAATACTCACTACAAAACCTTTGTTATATCTAGATTTCTCTTGGACCAAGTAGCACAATAGCTAGCACCATGGGGCCAAGCCTCTTGCCCCTGTCTTGAGCCAATTATTTGGGAGAAACATATAATCAGTATGCTCCTAAGCCAACCGGTATTCAGATGGTTTTATTTATTGATTACTAAATTTATTTTCAAAATGAGGAAAAACAGAATATTTTTTTGAAATTATTCCAAAAAAAATTAACAACATTGTTTATGAAAACATTCCAGGAATTTTGAAAATGTTCTTCAATTTTAATTTTAGAAAAAAATTGTTCACATATTTTGAAAATGTATGCTACTTTTTAAAAAAATTACATAGTTAAGAAAAGGTTCATATTTGTTTTTAAAAGTACTTCATAAATTTTACTTGTTTTCAGAAATTATCATTAATTTAAGAAAATGTGCATCGATGTCAAATATGTTTGCAAATTTTAAAATATTCAAGGGTTTTCATTGAAAAAATAATTTTATTAAATTTAGAAAAGATAACAAAATAGATAATAACACAAAAGAAAAAATTGTCACTAAAAAATAAATTAGATATAGAAGAAAGAAAAGGAAAGCACACACCCCATCCCCACACAGAGCCAGGTCAAGAGTCGGAGTACACATTTATTCCTTATCTGCCCGTTACATGCGGAATAGGATGTACGGGTGACGAGCGACAAGCACGTCGAGGATATCGACGAGGGGAGTGCCTATGTCTCATAGGTTTTTTTTAGGCTACGTCACGAGGCTTTATTAATTCGCCACAATGTTTACAGGGACGGAAGGTAGGTTCTCGGGATAGCCTAACCAGACGCGGCGGCCACCACCGAGAGATAAAGCATGCCTCGCTAAGTTGTGAGCTTCATAATTGTAGCGAGACCAATGTGGAGCTTGCCTGCAACACATGCCACATGGGCCAGGACCACGCTATGGGCGCTCGCAATTTTTTTTTCTGTTCACAATGTGCGCGTTTTTTTTCGTTTTGTGTTATGTTTTTTTGTGCCTGGTGTTTTACTGGTTTTCTGGAGGGTGTGGTAGCTTATGGTGTCCAGTTTCTTTTCTAATTAACCTTGTCATTTTTATTTATTTTTAGTTTTTTCCTTGTTTTTAGTTTTATTTTCTTATTCTTATTTCATCTTTCATTTTTCTTGTCGATTTTCTTGTTTCTTGTTTTCTTTTCATTTGCTTCTTATATTTCTATTTAGCATGTAATTAAAAATATATTCATATTGTATTAAAAATGATCAGCGTGTATTGAAATAAGTTCATCACGTATCTTGAAAATTGTTCATCGTGTATTAAAAAATGACCATCATGTATTTTTAAAATGTTAACAGAAACTCAGCATGAATTCAAAGGGATGTTCACCCCACATTCATAAAATATTCAGTGTGTATTAAAAAATTAACATGTATTTTGAAAATGTTTGATGTGTATTAGAAAATTATTCACCATTTTCTCAAAAATGTCCATGATGTATTAAAATTTATACAACAAACATTTAGAAACCATTCAATGTCTGTTAAAAAAAATTATTGGGTATGTTGAAAATAGTTCAACAGCTATTAAAAATGTTACTTTTGTATTTTAAAAAGTTCATCGTGTATTGAAAAAGTATTCAGTGTGTATTATAAAGAATTTTCAGCATGTTTATAAATATAGTATTCAGGTCGTATTAGACAATCATTTTTATTCTAAAAATGTTCACTGCGAGTGTTACAAAAAGTCACCATCTACTGAAAAATGTTCATCATGTATTAGGAAATGTCCACATGTATTTAAAATATATTCAACATGTATAAAAACAAGTTCATCGTGTATCTAAAAAATAGTTCATCATGTATTAAGAAAAGTTCCTTGTGTTTTTAAACATTTTGATCATCTACTAAAAAGTATTCATCATGCATTTTATGGAATATTCATCATACTTCAAAATTTTCAACACACATTGCAAAAAAAAATGCTCGTTTATTTTCAAAATGTATATTGTGTTTATAAAAAATATTCATCGTCTGCTATAAAAACGGTCATTATGTGCTAAGATTATACACCCTGTATTTTGAAAGAGTTAATTGTGTGTCAAAAAAATGTTTCATCATTTATTTTGTATATGTTCATGTAACTTAAAAATATGTTCACTACTTAAAGAAATATTCATGTAAAATATTAAAAAACACCTATTTTATCAAATCTTTATATAATTTCAAACAATGTTCACACGTTTTAAATAATATTCTTGTATTTTTCAAATAGAAAAGGAAAATAGAAAATATAAATATAAATTAAACAAAGGCCGAAAGACACGATACAAAAACATTATAATGTTCTTGTAATTTTTAAGGAGTGCTCCCATTTTTGTTTCTTGTATTTTTAAGAGATGTCCAAATTTATTTTTTTTAAATGCGTTGAACTTTTTTGAATACAGGATGTACATTTGCAATACGTGATGCACAATTTTTTAAACACAATGAACCTTTTTAAAACACTAGACCAACAAAAGATAAAAATCTTGTATATTTAAATATAGAAATTTATTTGAAGAAATGCTGAACATAATAATAAAGTAAAAAATGAATAAACTAAAAAACCAGTACACAATAGAAAGAGGAGAAATGCATTTAAATTAAATATACATGGCTTGTAATGTTTATTATGAACATTTTTAAATACATGATGAAAAAATCAGATAAGGAAAGAAAAATAAAAAGGAAACATGAAGTAGAAAATGTAACAAGAAAAGATTGATGAAAAAGGAAGGAAAAACAAAAATAAATTAAATTAAATTAAATTAAAACAGAAACGCAAAGAAAAGAAAACTGGCATACATGACCTGCCACGGGTGCAAGTCTTGTACAGAATTTGTGCAAACCATCTTACATATGCGATAGCGTGGGGGTTAGCCAAAAGGACTTGAAAAGCAATGTGCAATATCGTAAAACAAGTAGATCTGTCGTGAATATCCTCCAACTCTCCAATGCAATGTGCAACACCTCACGGTACGTCGTAAATATCGATTGACGGTTGTGACTAATATGCCAACTCCTTCAAGCCCTTGTACAATTGTAGGTGCTTAGAAAGATGCTTAGTAAAATAAACTGAGTTTTCTTAAGCACCGTTGTTTATTTCTAGCGGAGGGATGCTTAATTAAGTGTCTATCTCTACAAATAAGCACCGGTGCTTTGAGAAAAACTGATTTATTTCTCGAAGCATCTTCTCTAAGTATCTTGCATTGTACAATCCCTGTAACCACAATCGGATACTCATAGTTATGCTTAGTTGATTAACAGGACCACGAGAGTTGGTTAACTCTTCAAGTCAACTGCCTACGGTATGTGCAGCTAAACTGCTGATTAGCTTTTTTTTCGAAAAAATGCAGAATACCAGTAGGCAGCATCACGTTAATTAATTTTGATGTTTTTGGCCTTAATTTGGAGCTGGAGTGTCCCTTTCATTTATTTATGAGAAAAGTATGTTTTTGGTCTCTCAAGTTCCCCAAAAGTATAGACTTGGTCCCCCAAGATTTTTTAGTACACAATTGATCCTTCAAGTCTTTAAACCGGATAAGTTTTGTCGAAAACCAGATTTTGACCACTTTGGTAGGGTTACTGCCCAGATTTTGACCAGATGAACGGTAAATTCAAAAACAAATCAAAACAATTTCAAAAAGATCTGAATTTTTTGGACATCAAATATGGTTACATGCGCAAGGTGCATGCCAATTTTGGTGGTCAGTCGACACTCAGGAGATCGTGGCAAAAAAAAAACTACTCTAAGTGAATAGTATATTCAAACAAATAGCAAAAAGATAAAAATATCTGAATTGTTTTGGCACCTAAGATACTCGGGTGCGTTATGTGCTTACACTTTTTTGTTGTGAAATGACATCCGACGAGCTCTAGCAAAAAAACAAAATTTTGCTAATTTTTTGTGAGCGAAAATCTACCTTTTGCCACAAGCTCCTCCTGAAGAAAAAATGCACGGGCCTGGTGCGCCGGAGCATACTGAACCCCATAAAATTTCCCTTTTTTTTATTTTTTCTGAATTTACTGTTCACCTAGAGTAGATATTTTTTCTCCACGGGCTCCTCGAGTGTCGAAAGACCACGAAACTGGCAGGCACCTTGCATGTAAGCATATTGTATGCCAAAACATTTATGTTTTTTTTTGGAATTTATTGTTCATCCGCACAAAATCTGGTTTTGGACTAAACTTACTCGGTTTTGAGACTTGAAGGACCAAATGTGTACAAAAAAATCTTGAGGGACCAAGTCTATATCTTTTGAGAACTTGAGGGACCAAAAACATAATTTTCTCTTTATTTATTGAGTGATGTAATGTGATCGGATCTGTAGGTCTGTACATAACTACTCCGGTTCCGAAATGTGATCGGGGTATGACCCATAGATCCGAAATGTGATTGGATCGTGTTGTCTCATAATATCCTGGATTACCGTTAGGTGATGGTTGTTCTGCCCAGAACCTGCCGCTATAGTGCAGCTAAATAGCTCTGTTAGGTAGGTCTGGTTGGAAAATACCTAGTTATATCAACTTTTTTCAGCAACTACTCTCCCCATAAAATAAAAGTTGTACTAGATCAGCGACATTTTTTTTGGGGATGGAGGGAGTACTTTTTTATCAACATATGATCATGTTATTTTTTTTTATCAAAAGGGGTTTCCCCCACCCCACTTTTATTAAAAACGGGCACACGCCATGTTTTTTATGATCATGTTATTTATGTTTTTAATGGGCATACGCCATGTTTAGCACTGTGTCTTGTGATTAAAGAAGAGTTGGCTAAATCAGTGCTCCCTAATTCAGTCTATCCTAGTGTATAAGCAATAATGGCCTCGGTAGAAAACAATGCTTTGTTGGAGAGAAGTAGTTGGATAATGTTTTTTCTTGTTTGGTAAGCCTTACCTATGAATCAGTTCATCCCAGAAGATCCTGCCCACAGTGCAGCTAAATAGTTCTGTTTAAGGTAGCCTTTTTTTATTAGCGTTTCATGTTTAAGGTGGGCCTGGTTGGGGCAACCCTATTTGTATCAACATTTATTTGAGCAACTATCTGTACCAAACAACACATGGTCGTGTTTTTTTTATGGACATGTGGTCGTGCTCTTTTTAGGTACATATATGGCCACGTTCTGTATATTAGTGAATTACAACAAACTGATATTCTGTCTTATACAAGATTAAACAATATTAAAAAAACGAGACGGCCAAATCAGTAGTATTGCTCTCTAATTTAGACCTTCCTCCGAGAGAGAAGGCGCTGCCAAATCTCTCTTGGTTGCAATGCATTATGCATATATTGCCAAGCATCCGACTATATATCCACGCATAAAGCAACTGTTTTTCTTTTGCCAGAAACAGCATATGTTATACAGTAGTATTTTTTTAGGGTAGTATATATGCATACCTGGGCAGCGTTGACGGCGCAGTTGAACAGCGTTGGCAGCGTGCGGCGGCCCACGGGCACGTCGGCCTCCACGGTGAGCTCCTCGAACCGCACCTCCACCTTCTCCACGCCGACCCCCAGCCTGCGGAAATCTCAGCCCGAACTCAGAATCCAACAAAGCCGGCGAGCTCAGTCGATCCTTGCATGAGATCGTTGCATGCATACCTTTCCTTCTTCTCGCGGAGCATCTCGAGGAAGCGGCGGTTGTCCTCATGGGTGAGCGGCGGCGGCGGCTTGCGCATCTCCGGCGCCTGCTCGGCCTCCCTGCTGTACTCCATCATCCTCTCGAAGCCAGAGACGATACCTCGTTCCTCGCCTCGTTCAGCCAACGGCGGCCGTGATTGCTTTGTCCTAGACGCCGTGTCAATGGGCTTGCACGTGCATGGGCATATAGTTTGTATAAGCAAGGGAAGATATATTTGCGATTTAAGGTGTTGAGTACCACCTCATATATAGAGTGGACTTCTACGCTGAAATGCTAGTTAGGAAGGACTGACTACGGAACAGTACGGATGGAGGTGGCTTACACCTGCCAAACCTTTTGGAAATACATAATAAATATTTTTTAAATATACACGGAACATTTATGCAATGCGAGAGATGATTTTTACATACTCTTTCCGTTTTAAAATAAGTGTCTTAATTTTATACTAACCATAATACGAAGTTATACTAAGATTGAAACACTTATTTTGAGACGAAGGGAGTACATGCTAACCATTGTTTTTTTTTTTGAAGAACCGACAAGAGCACTCCCTTTTCGTATAGAAGAAATAGGAGAAAAAACCCATGTGTGAAGAGATGCACACGTTTTGAAGGGAGCATGGCCAACCGTAGTAAATATGACGGATACGAGCTTAGGCCACACCTACAGGGAATACGTCAATACCAAACGCCCTCTCTCTTTGCTTGATATCGTCATAGCATTGCCACCTCATAGTACGTCATGCAGAACCTGTGAAAATACGCCTGCTACTCTCCTTCCAAATATTCCACAAAGCGTAGATAAGCCTCCCACTATTAGCCATTATTTAATACATTGTGAATACTTTTCTAAGTAGACAACGGCTATTTTTAGAGATAGATAAGGTACATTTTTAATATACAACGAGCACTATTTAATGCACAATGAATATTTTCTAAATACATGATGAACATTCTAAAATACGATCAATATATTTTAATTTATGCTGAATATTTTCAAACACCATAAAATATTAATACACTATGAATACTTCTAAAAGTACATGATGAATACTTTTTAATACACAAATAAAAAATAGAAAATAAAATAAAACAAAAATGAAATAGGAAAAATACAAAAGTAATAGAAAATAAAAGATAATTAAAAAAAGATGAAAATGATAAGAACAAACAGGTTTGCAAGTAAAACCACACGAAAAATCGGTGTGCAAAAAAGAAGACAGGAGGAAAATGTGCATGCGGTCTACTACTTGGCTGTCCTAGATTGGGACGATATATAGGCGACCGAGCCATACATCTCACAATAGGCGAAATATAGTCAACTCGTCCGAGTATATGCGATTAAGAATTCCCCATACTCGTCCCATCAGTAGGCATTGGCTCAGGGCATTTAGTGCAGTTTTCGGTTGGCTGCGCCACCATGTGAGTTTTTGGTTGGCTGGGCCACCAGACATGGACTAAATTACAATTTTTTTGTAGGGAACATATTGAATTTGTTCCACCTACTAAAAAACAGATAGTGGCTGGAGAAGGAAGACAATAGCACAACCAGGTTAAAATGGTACACTAATTCCCCATGTTCAGGATGCACACACAGCAGAATGTCTAGCAATGAAATATGGCCTCATGCTAGCAAACGAACTAGGATTCCACTCTATTCAGATTGAATCGGACTCAATTGAAGTGATTGATGCTTGTTCAGGGCAAGAATGAATATGGAATGGAGCCTCAACGATTTATGCAGAATGTTTTATCTTAGCAGGCATGATTGGTTCAGTGCACTTCTTACACTGTAATCGCGAAGCAAATATGGTGGCACACAGCCTAGCTAAGTATGCTTATAATAGTAATAGCTCCTGTAAGTGGGTCGATGAACCCCCAAATTTTCTAGTTCTTGATCTTACAAACGATGTAACCTTATTACAAGTTCAATAAAGCAGTCATGATGGCATTTCCTCAACAAAAAAAAAGGTTAAAATGGTACGTCTAGTTGCACCACATAGGAATACATGATTCATTTTAGGCATTATGTGTTTGCCATATATAGTTTAATAAAAAAATTAAATTAGGAGGTATGGGTTCGGTATTAAAAAAACGTTGCTTGCTTAGTTTTTTTTCAGGATAACTTGCAATCTATTCATCAACTGTCAAGATAGTACAAAGGACACCAGAAGTAAAAAATACATCTAGGTTCGTAGACCACCAAGCGACGAGTATCAACACTAGAGCGAATCGAAGGCATGTCGCTGTCTCTGCCCCTCCCTCATCGGATTCACGCAAATTTGTAGTAGTAGACAGTTGGAAAGTCATCGTGCTAATGCCCCATAGGACTGGCGCACCAGAACAGAAACCGCTGCCGATGAAGAGAAGCATCTCCAATGCCGACCCTCAACCCCCCCCCCCCCCCCCCCCGCATTCGTCCGGATAGCGGAAGCCATCCAACGCGGTCCTGTATCGGTCCGCAGCGTGATAACACACAAGTATAGGGGATCACAACAGTTTCGAGGATAGAGTATTCAACCCAAATTTATTGATTCGACACAAGGGGAGCCAAAGAATATTCGTGAGTATTAGCAGTTGAGTTTTCAATTCAACCACAACTGAAAAACTTAATATTTGCAACAAATTATTTAGTAGCAAAGTAGTATGATAATAACGGTAACCGTGGAATAGAAATAGTAACAGTTTTGTAGTGATTGTAACACTAGCAACGGCGAAAGTAACTTAGCAAAAATCAATATGTGAAAAGCTCGTAGGCACTGGATCATCGACGGATAATTGTGTTGGATAATATTCATCATGTAGCAGTTATAACCTAGGGCGACACAGAACTAGCTTCAATTCATCAATGTAATGTAGGCATGTATTTCGTATATAGTCATACGTGCTTATGGAAAATAACTTGCATGCCATATTTTGTCCTACCCTCCCGTGGCAGCGGGGTTCATAAGGAAATCAAGGGATATTAAGGCCTCCTTTTAATAGAGAACCGGAACAAAACATTAGCAGTTAGTGAATACATGAACTCCTCAAACTATAGTAATCACCAGAAATAATCCCAATTATTGTCACCTTGGGGTATGCGGATCTTAACTCATAATAGATGCATATAACTTTGCAAGATAGGATCAAGAACACAAATATATTCATGAAAACATAATAGGTTTATATTTGAAATCATGGTAGTCGGGCCCTAGTGACAAGCATTAAGCATAACAAAGTCATAGCAACATCAATCTCAGAACATAGTGGATACGAGGGATCAAGTCCTAACAAAACTAACTCGATTATATGATAAATCTCATCCAACACATCACCGTCCAGCAAGCCTACAAAGGAATTACTCACTCCTGGTGGTGAGCATCTTGAAATTGGTGACAGAGAAAGGTTGATGATGACGACGGCGTCAGATTCCACCCTCCGGAGCCCCGAACGAACTCTAGATCAACCCTAACGATGAAGAACAGGAGGTGGCGGCGAATCTGTATCGTAAAACGCGATGAATCCTTCTCTCTAATTTTTTCTCCGCGAATAGGTATATATGGAGTTGGAGTTAGGATTGCGAAGGTCTAGAGGGCCCACTAGCCTGGGAGGCGCGCCCCAGAGTTTGTGGCTCCTGGGTGGCCCCCTCTGGTATCTATTTCCGCCAATATTTTTTATATATTCCATAAAAAATCTCTGTAAATTTTCAGATCAATCCGAAAACTTTGATTTCTGCACAAAAACAACAAAGAAGCCCTCATACCCACTCCTCTTTCCCCACCAAACCAACAAGTAGTAGGTTGGTGGGCCTCGGTATCTCTATTTGCTAAGATGGATACCTACACCACTCAATAGTTCCAATTCATTGTTTTTATCCCATAGGAAAGAAAATGCTTCAAGCAATTTTGTCCTTTCCTCCTCCGTCATACGACGGTCTTCACAACCTTCCACCGGAGGCTTTTCTCTGTTTTCCTCCTCCATCATACGACGGTCTTCACAACCTTCCACCGGAGGCTTTTCTCTGTTTTCCTCCTCTTTAGCCATTGCTTCTTGAATCATATCTTTGATCTTCTTTAGGGGCAATTTAAACATGTTCGCATCCCGCGGGAAGAGAAAAGCCAGAAATAGAATTTCCTCAGGTTTAAGAACCGAAAGGAGTTTATCCAGATTTGGTACCAAATCCGAGAAAACCCTAAACGAGCTCTTAAAAAATCTATATAAGCAGGGTTATAGGAATCCTGAGATTCCCCTCCCTCCGCTTTGGGTGGCTTCCACTGCTTGTGCGAGTGAGAAATGATATTTCGGATATCCTTGGGCTCCAAGATCTCGAGCAGAGAAAAGTCCCGGGGGAACGTGCGTACCATGAATAGGATCTCCCCAGGTTCCAGGAATAAAAGAAGTGAGTCTATCTTGCACTCTAAACCAGGGAAATCTTTATATTCCGAGCACAAAAGCCACCCCTTAAAGGTTTCTTTGTAATTGTCAGGCGGTCCCCCTGCTCCAGAGGAGAAGCTTCTTCTATGGCTATGGCCAAAAGGAGAAATAGACCTGTTCATTATATGGCTATGGCCAAAAGGAGAAAAGGATCCGGTGCGATGAGTCTCATCCGTGTAATATTTTGGAATTCCTCTTCCAACTCGTCCCGGAATGGGCGTTATGGCAAAGAACAAGAAGAAAAATACAGAAGGAATTTGTCCAATAGTAACAAATGGTGCCTCCACAGGTTGACATCCGATCCAACCTAGTAGTAAGCAATCCGCCAAAAGCAACCAAAATATTCCTTGGTGAATCGGTCGAAAACTTGAACTACACACATACATTTCTTTAAAAAAGGTAAAGCCAAGAGAGATATAAAAACTGGTGCTATTGCGGCTACACCTCCTGCTTTGTCAGGTATACTGCGAAGAATGGCATGGATCGGTAGGAAATACCATTCCGGCACAATATGAGGCGGGGTGGGCATCGGATTAGCAGGTATATAATTGTCGGGATGCCCCAAAACATTAGGAGCAAAAAATCCAAATGGAAAAAAGATAGCAGAAGCTACCCGACCTACAAGATCCTTTACATAAAAATAAGGGTAAGAAGCAATTTTATCCATCTCAGAATGTACACCCAATGGATTATTTGATCCATATTGATGCAATGTGGCCAGATGAAGAAGACTGGCGCCTACTAAAATAAGGGGGAGTAAATGATGGAGACTAAAAAATGATTTAAGGTGGCATTGTCCACGGAGAAACCACCCCAAAGCCAAGTCACTATGGTATCTCCTACTACTGGTATGGCGCTAGCTAAGCTTGTAATTACTGTTGCTCCCCAAAAGCTCATCTGACCCCAAGGTGGTACGTATCCTATAAAAGCTGTCACAATCATTAATAGGAATATGACAACTCCGAGACACCGAACAAATTCCCTAGGACTGCTATAACTCGCATGATATAGACCACGAAAAATATGAAGGTGAACCACAATGAGAAACATACTTGCCCCATTAGCATGCATATAACGGAGCAACCAACCCCCTTCAACATCTCTCATAATGTGTTCTACGCTGTTGAAAGCTAGATCCACATGAGGTGTGTGATGCATAGCTAAAAAAACGCCAGTCACTATCTGAATGACTAAACAAATACCTGCTAACGAACCGAACCCCCACCAATAACTAAGATTGCTCGGGGTTGGATAATCTATCAAATGCTGGTTAAGTGTGGAGTATATAGGTTGTTTAAGAAGAGAGAATCGTTGGTTCCTTATAGTCATTTCTCTTTTCTATCGTTACAACTCCTCTTCCCCCTTATTTACCCCCTTGCCTTGATGGAAATTGGCTTCGTTGCGCCCTGAATAATCAAAAAGCTGCATGAGAAGATTCATCCCATTTTGGCAAGAGGGAGGTAGCGAATCACCTGGGCTACGGATTTGTCGGTTAGTTGATTCTCGAAATAAGGTCATTCGAAAAAAAAACTGCCGCTTTCTCTGCCGGTTTCTTAAGGCTTCAAACGAACGACTAGTCATTAAGAAACCCATGAAATCCAAGTCTATTTTTGACCTTTCACGAAGAAGTTTTACCTGCGCGCAAACTACCTAGCCCTTTTCAAAAGAACGTCGATTTCCATCTCAACAAAGAAAGAACTCAAAATAAATGAAAGCAATATTGTTGTCCTATTACTCTTTTTTCCTTGTGTAGCTTTGGAAAGGAGAGAATTTGAATAAAGTAACTCTCGGAAACTCTTATTGGACGAGAGAGAGTCAATACGATATTGGCTTGGGTTCTACCAACTAAATGAATCAGTTTTGGATTGGATAAACAGCGTATAATGATAGACGCTTCTTCGGCACACATGGAGACATACCTCCCGTAGCCGACCCCTGAATTCAAGGATACTGCCAGCTTTGTTACTAACTGATAGAAACCCCTTAATACAACGTTCGTTTTTCATAAATGTCATAAGGTAGGTAGACCCGGTCTTGCGCTCGTCCGGTTAAGTGGCACATTGTGCTAAGTGCTCGAACCGTTGGCTGATCTCAGCTGTATCGCCTCATATAAATTAGTTAAGCGAGAAAACAAACGGCTACATAGGATCTCTATGGTGGACCACCAGCAGGAAGATCGAATGGCTTAGCGCATCCTGCGCCTACTGGACCTGACTTCGTAGGATACTCTGATAGACTAGTCGAATGGCAATGGCCTAGTGGTTGTATCTGCTTGCCGATTCCTATTAAGAATACGAGAGTGACAAATGAGATGGAGATCTTGGCTATCATCAAACCATCCTCCCTCCACTTATCTCTTTCCTTTCTATATGATAAGTCTACTCGCGCCTCAAGGGCCGGTCATTTACGCTCTCCACTGCATGAACATCATTCCCAACTAGATCTGTACGGCTTCCGTTGTCTCCTTTTCGATTCCCGACTCTAGCTCACAGGTATCCATAAGAGCGACCAACCCTGAATGCTTAAACCTATCAATCCTCTCCTAAATTTCTTTCTTTTTGTCATTGGGCAAGGAGCAATCCATTCAGCACTTTCCGATGGGGACCAAAAGCCACTGGGCTACCAAGAAGTTGGATTCAGTTCAGTCCCGTTTTCAAGATCCGGTTCAGTGTTTGGGGATGGCTTGGTCCAAGCCCACATCCATAGTAGATGGACTTGAGCAGGCAAGTATGCCACCTACTGATATGATATGGACTGGACGGTTGTGCAACCGATTGTACTGACTCGCTTACCCCCAAGAACACCTAAGACATGGGGGTTATTTACGCGAGTAAGCCTAGCGAGGACCAAGATCTCGATCTAGCCTAGTTGGGGCTTTAGAGTCACATGACACAGTACCAAGAACGGGAGAACCAGTAACAATTGATACGGATTTCCAACCAACGGATCTTCTTACCTTTGGACCGGAACCATTAGCTGTTTCCTACTCGGTCTATAGCTTGGTTTGAAATGAGGGAGCCATACCGTGTGGTTGAAGCAGAGTACCGTTTTGCAGTGGATAGGGCACTATCTCTATTCGTAGCAGCATTGCGTATTGCTCTCACTAGGAAAGGGGGACATAACCCCTACTATAGAGCAGGAATGGAAGGGAATGAGCTCGGCTGCTTCTCCCCCACACTTCTTTATTTCTCCGTGCCCCTATTTAGTTAGTACTTTCGAGTTAAGAGCGAGAAAACGAACTATTTCATTTAATAAAAAAAGTGCAACGGCTGTAGAGTGAAAAGGCCATGAGGATGGCTATGGCTTTGAAGCTCCTTTATCTACCATAGATAGAATGGAAGAGTTTTTTCTCAGTACACTGATCCACCAAGGCTAGGGATATCCAATGGGATGGAGCTATTTCCCTTGGCACCTTAGAGTCCTCAGACGATGAACAGAGCACTAGATGCCCTAATCTACTCCTATGCTAAGTGTCTTTGTTTGGTTTGATTTCTTGTGAAAGCGGCTAGCCCCATCACTAAAGCATGCCTGTTCCATATGAAAGGTGATGTAGGTAGGGCTGGTAGGGGAAGTAAGAAATAGGTGAGACTCGTTAATGAAACTAGCCTTCAGCCTTAGATTTCTAAGTTCTGTTTCCACCATTACTAGTGTTTCCTTGCTTTTCATAATAGAAAAAGATCAACTAAACTAAACCAGAGATTGTCGTAGAGATTGGCAGGACTAGGTATTATTCTGGGCGATGAAATGGATGGAATTTCTTGAAACATAACTCACTTCACTTATAATCGAATTTGGAAAAGGGAGACTAGCTGCTGCAATAAATCAAGAAGAAAGTAGGCGCAAAAGAGAAGCTCAATGAGAGAGATTCTAGACCGGTCATGGTCGGGGCTGATCGATCGCTCCTTAAAAGGGAGTTAACTGCTTCGAACCATACATGAAACTTATCTCATAGAGTGAGCTAGCCCCAGATAGCGAAGGATAGCTATTGACTTATTGGGAAACCCACCTCCAATACATGCTTATCCCAGACCCCCTATTCCTTCATTTTAGGTTTTCATGGCCGATTCAATAACATAGTTCGCACACCTCTTTTCAATTCTCTAGAGATAGTTGTCATTTATCTCTTCTTCTGGGTCCCTCCTATTTGGCTGGAAGTTTCCTGCTTCAGTTGGGAAAGCAAGGGCCCTAGTTTCGTTATTGAGTCTCGTTATGGTCGAATATGAATGAATCCTGGAATGGAATAAAAACATGAGTAAAATGCATCATAGTCCCTTAATCGAACAGTCAACTAGTTCATATCTAACCTTATGTATTCTTTTCCCGCACCTTAGCTTCAAATAATTGAATGAATGAGTGCTATTTCAGAGTTCAAGTTTAGGTATTAGCTCACTACAGTTTAGTCAGTAGTTCTGTCCCTTTGTTCGGTGAACTAGTTCTGGATATAAGCATTAGAATGAGAGTGGCTACGTATTCGGATTACTTGACTCACTTTCCTGTTTCCGAATCCCTTCTTGCATACAATCCTAATTCACAATCTGATTCTTGCTTAATTCTATAATGAAAAACAGACCTTGTGCCATGGATTTGATGAAGCTTGAAAGGAATCCCCTTGTTCGAAGCCAAAGATAAGAAGCATACGGGTGACAACCCCAATCCTTATATATCAATCCAATTACCGGAGGAACGAAGAACTAAGTTTGCCTGACGCCCGAAAACAACTTGTTTGTTTTGGTGGAAGAGGAAGAAATAGAGAAAGATCGCCGCTTTTCATACGCTAATTCGTGATTCAAAGTAGAGCGAGTGAGGGAGCTATACCCAGGACTCAATCAACATATGCCAAGTGTTCCGTAATCTATGGGCAGCACTCCGTAGGAATGTTATAGTCTAGGCATGTCGTAGTAGTCATTAGACAGAAAGAGGAGAAACTTAACATGTCTTATTCCGAATTCCTGCGGTTGTCATTATGTTCCAGCAAGGAAATAGTCATTCTTTCATTCCGAGCATGCGACTAACGGCACAGATTTCTAGTGCTATAACAGAAACTGCCCTTAACGCGCAAATGAAAGCCCTCACAACACTCTTTACCTACAACTGCTCCCGCTTATGGTAGTAGATAAACGGGTGGTGGACATGTATCTGCAGCCTCTGCTGCTGGTAGATTGACTGTTTTATATGGACTGAAAAAAATGGAGGGTAGTGCTTGAGAATGCTACTCTATTCCTGGAATTAGCCATCCCCTTCTTTGACTATTCGACCTGCTCCTCGAAGCAAGGAAGGGAATGAAGATGGCATTGAATGCCCTTTCCGCAAGAAGGATAGGAGTTGGCTTACCGCATCTACCTTCTCATCGCGGGATAAGGGCTGGGGCGTTAACTTAAGTACTAAAGCTGCTGGAGCGGCTGCCTTCGTTGATTCCCCACGAAGGGATCAGAATATCGCTACTTCCCCTTACTGCCCTAAGCGGGGGAGATGGATTAAAAACCTTGTGTGAAGGAAAGGCTGTCAAAGTCGTTGACCATTAATCCGGTTGAAGGACAAATGGACAGTGAATCAACGGAATCGAGTTGTTCTAAGGATTCAGATTCGGCAGTCGAGACATCTATATCTATGGAATTTCAAAAGAGAGAAAAGGATCCGAATCTGACCCGAGGACGAGCTCAAACCTTAGGGTTTGAAAAGAAGAAGTACATCTCTCATTTACTTTAATCAAAAAAGGTAGGTCATAACACAGATTGAATTAGACCTTACTCAATCACTCATCGCTGGAAAAAGTAGAGCGATTTCCTCGCAAAAAAAGCACGAGCGAGATATTCTTCCTTAACAGGGATCTCAATTGCGGGAAGAAGTACAAAGGGCAAAGGCAGAAGTGGAAGGGTCAAACTCCTCTATCGGGGAAAGACAGGAAGGATCAAAGTGTAAAATCACTTGTTTGAAACATCTATAAAATAGAAATGGCTATTAGAAGTTGTATTTTCGGTGGTCAAAGGGAAGGAATCAGAAAAGAGGGAAGCGCTCTCAAGGTAGAATCAGTTCCAGGCAAGTATGTCCATTGAAAGGAAAGATTCCCTAAACAGACAGGTTTTCAGCAAATAAGACGGGTCCTGGTCTTCGGCAACAAAAGAAGCCAAAGCGAGAGCTCGATCAAAGAACCTTTATAGATCCTCATCATCCTCAGGTTCTGGATACACAGCGAGAAGGGAATCTTCCTGTTCGAATGGAAGATTTTCGAAAGAGAGGGGAGAAATCAATCACATGCATGAGCGGATCGAGCTATTATATAATAAGTAACGGCTGAAAAAGCTATTCTTGGTAGATCCACTTGTCAAGGTGCGGAAAGCCGTGTTCCTTCTCAGCTCACGCTTTCCTGATTGATTTGAAAGACCCTACACACCACCATATCCTTGGCTTTCTTCCCACTTTCAAAGAACTTGCTATCATTCTTTCGATTCTATCTCCTCGCTTTAGGTCTTATGCTTCTTATTGAAGGGGTTATGCCACTCCGAGTCCATCAGTGTTGAAGGAATGGACAAAGACAGGCAAAGACAAAGTACTGATTTTACTACCGATAGAGAGCAGAGCTAGAGACAAGATGCCTAGGACCTAGAGGAGATCCATAAGAACCAAGTCGTGGAGAAGATAGCATCAAACTGGAGATAATAAACCTAACTCTCTGTGCTTTAATCAAGAATGGATACAGGTTCGTCGAGCGAAACCTTTATTAGGGGGTAGACCTACCTTGTTTTGTTGACTTATTGCTTTCCAGCAAAGCGTGCCGGCCCTATCTCTAAAGCACCAAACTTCCACATTTTAGGAGATGCCCTATCTTCCCTTAAAGAGCCAGCTTATTGAATAGAGCTGTCACTCCTTACCTTACCTAAGACCCCTTCGGGATATCTTTTGAAAACCTTTTCTCTGAAAAGAAAAGATGTTTGCGATCCCTTGCCCGCTCGATTAAAGAAAGTGGGATCTGGCCTTGCATTTTTTAGATAGGGCTCCCTCACGGCATTCTTGCTCTTGCATTTGAAAGTCGAATCAGGATTCCATCTAGAGAAAGGTTCCGAATGGAACTAGTGAATGTGTATGCCGAACGTAGGCAGGTATACCTGACCTTTGATATTAAGCTATGATCTCTCTTCTCTCTCTTGAAGTTCCCACAAAGCGACTCTGAACCTAAGACCGGGTTGTGGGATGTCTTTTGATATTCTAAACTAAGAAAAACGCAATTGGATTTCTTTTTATATCCCTACGATAGGAAATGAAAGAAAAGGTCGAGCTTAAGTCGATTCCATTGCGGAAAGAAAAGAGGCTCTCCCATTCCCACCTGATACGTCAAAAGCAATTGACTAATAAGGGGAACCAACCAGTCGAATTCGATTGATTATGTCACTCCACATTACTAGAAAAGGGCAGCAGCTTTCTACTAAAATGGGCTTTGGCACTCCTTCCGCTATTACTCAAAATAATAATAATAGTGAAAGGGCAGTCGAATTTGTGACTACGTCAAAGGCTCATTTCACTCGAATTTAAAGGCTGTAACTCCTACTTATTTCTATTAATTAAAGCTTGCCCATGGCTGCTTTCTTCCCATTCTTTCTTCTTTCTCCGTCACTAGATTCCGGTTAAAACGCTTGGTCCACCCATGCTTTTCCTCTCCATTTTTCATATGGAAAGGGAAAGCAGTACCAACTTATTGGAATTCTGCATGGCATATTTCCCAACCTTCATTCCTGCTATTCCAGACTCTAGTGCTCAGTCATAAACCTATTGCCTGCTCCGCTTTCCCATTCCTATTGCTTTCGGTATCTGAATCTTCCTGAGTTCAAGTAGAGAATACCAGGGCTTTCTTCTTCTTTGATTTTCCTTGGGGCAGAGGATAAAAAAATGGATTTCCGACATAGCACCTGCAGCATTAGGATTCTAAGATTTAGGAGGGGAAGGCTGAGGAGAGGGATCATATGCATTGAAGCAATCTCAAGATTTAGAAACGATCAAAATAATGGTATGGGGAGAAGAAAGAGAGGAGAGTCACGAAAATAGGGTAAACACAAAGAGACGATGAAAAGCAATCAGAGAGGAGAGGGAAGAATGACAATGGAAATCATAAAGCTCAGCGAGGAGCACATTACTATGAATAATAATGGAGAGGGACATTAAAGGGGAAAACTGAGCAAAGAGATATAAAAATATATTAGAAAAGCTTTTCACTTCTACTTCATTTTCTTGTTTAGATTCATTACTTCAGTGATTGAACATGGGCAGATACCTATAAGGACCCCATTTCATTGACCTTCTCCCTTTTATATACCTCGTTAAGATATGTTATCCGGACCAACTCCCACGTAGAAAACCAAGAGCAGTGAGTTACAAAACCAAGAGCAGTTAGAATCGCGTAGCTGCGTGCCCCTTTTTTTGACTAGCTTCTTGTGAAAAGCATTTCAGGCACGAGCACACCTGATGAACTCAGAAACCTACTATGGAATCAATCAACCCATTGCACTCGAGTGCTCTGCTCTCCAAGCTCTGCGCATGTGTTTTTACATTAAAATCCCCGAACGATTTTATGCTATCAAAGTAGGTGGATTGGTCTGTGGTGCTCACTAAACCTGCTATTGGACGGGATCAGACATAGGTCTTAGATGATCTCGATCTTGAAGAAAGCATAACTAATGTCATTTTAAGAGAAAGATGGCACTATGGATTGAAGGTAGCCTTTTCTCCATATGGGAAATCAAAACTTCATTTGATTGAGCGCTATAGGTTAAGTTGGTTGGTTAGTGTATCACGACCGGGGACACCTGGCACTGACTCATTCCTGTCTTGTTCAAAACCGAAACGGATAGGTTGTCTTAAAGATCATTTCTATAGCGAGAAGGAGGAACTTTCTTACTAAGGCAACTCGTAGATTTTAAACGCATTCATCTTTCCTTTTTCTTGAATAGCTCAGTCAAACCAAGCAGTGAACAAAGTTAGTGCAAATGTGGCCATGTAGGTGCTGCAGGAAAGCAACTTGATATTGCAATCCAGATCCAGCAAGAAGTAACGTTGCACTATGACTCAATCCAG